>NC_135411.1:18509976-18684976 GCF_051991245.1 Festucalex cinctus | reverse complement strand
GCACAATTATGACACATCAGTGATTCTTTCACATACCGTTAGACGGAGCCCGCAGACAAGACGTGAGAAACACTGCCCTGTGTATATTATCAAATGTCAACAAATTTTAGTTCGTCTATATGTTTATCAGACACACTTCTCAAGGATGCTGCACAGTTCAACACCACGCTGACCCCAAATAATAAACAATGTAGTATTGACATCTTTGTAAACAGCCGAACATTTGTCCTGTTTATTTTTGTCCTCAGAGGTTTACCTTCAAGCAACGTTCAAACCTCTTGTCAACATATCGCCTGATGCAAGGTACGTCGCCGTGAGTTCTAAAACAAGACCGGCTCCTTTTTGTTGTTTTTTTTTCGAGTTTGTTGCCATCATCCTGTTTGTTGTCGCAGCCTTTTCGACGCCGTGTACACGCTCATCAAAAACAAAATTCACCGCCTGCCTGTCATCGACCCCGTCACCGGGAACGCACTTTATATTCTCACGCACAAGAGGATCCTCAAGTTCCTGCAGCTCTTTGTGAGTCCAAAACCATCACAAACCAGAGATTTCACGAGGAGGTATTGTGAAGGCCTGACTCAGAATGCACAGGTCCTCAATTTACAACAGTGTTCCATTCCTACGGCGGTAATGTAGCCCTAATTTGTACACAAGTAGGTAAACTATCAATGAACTAATTTAGTAATAAAATAAGGAATTTGTCTCAAAACACTTTGAGGTCATAAATATAAAATGATAAATTGCGTGCCATGTGTTGACGTATTCTTTCAGACTAGTTAATTGCGCACCTTTTGTAATTTTATATTAGGATTAGGATTGTGCTAAAGTCAAGCAGAAATAATATGAAAGACAACTTATCTATTTCAATTAGAGTAACACATTGACTTGCAGTCTGTTAAGACGTCATTATGACAATTCACAAAATTCTACCAAACAAGTGTGGCGTAAACTGAAGTCATAAGTCTCATTACAAGATATGGGCCAATTACCGGTTTTATCATTTTTTAATTTTTTTCCCCCCTCTGAACTATCAACATCAACAGTTTGGGGTGAATAGTCTTCATACGTTTAACAAATAAATGAAAAGAAAGAATCAGGAAGTAGAAAACCCTGTTGTGTACGTCAGTATTTGCTCGTCGGCCATGTTCCGCACGGACTGTGTGCGTAGCTTACAAATTCTTGTAAGAGCACGGTAGGGTTAAATTTGTCAATGAAAACTAAATAAAAATATTTTCATCATCAACACCAGATGGAAACTGGACTGTCTAAACCCCTCAATAAACAATAACTGGGACAAAATCAGTATGCATTTCTGTTGACTAATGAAGATGAGACGAATATGTACTTGAAAAAAAATGGACAATTTCTATGGAGAATTACTGAACAAAGACGAGAGAAAAATGTTGATTTCATAAAATCCTGTCCGCTAATCTGACACGGTCATGTGACACACCCCTTTCCAAATCTGCAGCAAGCCAGTGCAACATGTACAAACACAAGAGGTGGGTTCACAATGAAAATTAAAAAAAAAAAAAAAAAGTATATTATACCTTAACAATCCAACGGCTATAATGTTCCAACAATAATGATAATCTGACCGCTCGCTAATTTCTACCTCATAGCATGGAGCTATAGTAGCCACTTGTTGATATACTGTAATTCGCATCTAAAAGATGAGAAAATTTAATGTGAAATAGTTAAACATTATCTGCTGACAAAAGAAATATACAGGGGAAAGTGATGGTCCTGACTAACTAACGTTGACAGTTTTTGTTGACTTAAACTAGATGAATAAAATTATGTTTTCTTGGACTAAAATGCTAGATTTACAGTAAGCTGAAAGTTGACTAAATAAAAATGAAGTGAGGTTGACTATGATTAAAAACTAACAAGCGTGTTTGAAACTGGATTCAACAGAGACTAAATTTAAAAATGTCTGGTAAAATTAACACTAGCGCGGGGTGTGGAAAATGTGGGCCATGCAGACATGACATTTTGACCTTGTGGGCATGTCAAACATAAACCAAGTTTTTCAGTTATTGATGCGTTTGCAATGTCCTTGTAAAGAAAAAACATGCATTTGTAAGTGCCAGAGGGTACTAGTTAGCCCAAGGACAACATGAGTAGCCCATGGGTTTGTACTAAAAATAGCTCACCAGTGATGACACTGACTGATAAGAACAATTAAAACAGAAGAAGGTTAACAGTTATGTATTTAAACTTAACATGGTGCACATACCAAATATTCTATATTTTGTTTTAAAATAAAATAGATTGTTCAATGGAAAACGATGCATTTTTTCTTTATTTGCTCAAATATTTCAAAAGGTTTTAGAGCTGTATTTTTAATACCGTGATACCATAATAGTTATCATACCCTCAGAAACTAATATTGGCCCATGCCTAATTACAACAAGAGAGAAATCAAATCTGTGGCTTTATCATTTCAGCTTTTCATGTTTCATGAAACACTGACAGCCTTTGTGATTTGAGAATTGCATTCTACGTACTTGCAATGTTGCAATTGACTTGATATGTCCAGGCACTTTGAAAACGAGGTGTTACCCTGTATGCATTCTGGTTCATTGCAAAAGTGTTTGATGGAGCTAATGTCAAGTTGTTCCACATCAAACTCATCCAAGCATTCCTTCATAAATCTTGTTTTGTGTGCTGGTAACAGATAATAAGGGACTTCCCCAAATTGTTCCCACAAAGTTGGAAGCGCATGAAAGCGCAATATCAAATGTCTGAATGACGCCTTCTGGCCCAACCCTTTTTTGTTTTTGTTTTATTGTCCTTTCCTCACCATTCCCTCGCATCCGTCTGCTACCCCCTGGTGGCCGACATCTTGCTTTCTCCGCGTGGTCCTGTCCAGATGTGTGAGATGCCGAAGCCAGCTTTCATGAAGCAGACCCTGGGGGAGCTGGGCATCGGCACGTACCAGGACATTGCCTTCATCCAGCCCAACACCCCCATCATCAAAGCCCTCAACATCTTTGTGGAGAGGAGAGTGTCTGCTTTGCCCGTGGTGGATGAGTCAGGTCAACGGAATATTCATGCGGCGGCTGCCAAAAAAGTCACGGGAAGCTCACTTTGAACCCTCTCTCTCTCCTTCCAGGCAAAGTTGTGGATATTTACTCCAAGTTTGACGTCATCGTAAGTGGAAAAACGTGCGCGAGTGCGCGGCCGTGTTGATGACTGACGAGCGCTGGCTTGTGTGCAGAACCTGGCGGCCGAGAAGACGTACAACAACCTGGACATCACGGTGACTCAGGCCCTCAAGCATCGCTCGCAGTACTTTGAAGGAGTCATGAAGTGCCATAAGATGGAAACAATGGAGACCATTGTGGACAGAATTGTGAAAGCAGAAGTGAGTTGACAGGAAATTTGGCGAAACGTGGCCTGCGATTGGCTGGCAGATGGTATACGATGGATTCATCATCAAGCTGTTTATTGCTACTCTTAGTGCCTGTTTGCAAATATTAATTTCAACATAAAAAAAGAGAAATGCGTTGTGCATATAAACAACCACATTACTTTGCCTGTAAGTCCTCTAGCATAATGCTAACACATGATGAAAAAAGCCGTAGACGAGCATGCATATATTCTTCATCCTCTGAAGAAAAACTATTACTGAGGCTTACTGGGAGACACTTTGCACAGTATGACTGTATAATACTGCCTCCAGGTGGCCAATCAGGAACAGTACATCAGGAGCAACAAAATGATGCAAAAAAAAATGAGGCAAACATGTTTTTTTCTTTACATTCTATCCATGTCATTCTTGTATGATTTTTTATTCGGGATGTTCAATACGACTTTTTTTTTTTTTTTCTTCCCCACCCCCCAAACCGATACCAGTATGAATACGCAACTCTTGAGTAGTCACCAAGTATTGATACAGTTGTACTTTTGATACATATGATACATATAATTTGTATAGCACATACATAGCATTTTTTCCTTAAAATTGCATGAAATTAATGGCAATTTTCTGTCCTTCTAATATCTAGTTTCTGTTTTTAAAATGGCCCACGAGGATATCGACCGCCATCGCGTCTACCAATAGCTTGGAATAAGACCTGGTATCGATCAGATACAGATACCTAGCACCAGTACTTGCCTTTCCCTAGTTTTTATATATTAATTAAAAAAAACAAAAAAACACCTTTTTGGGGAATATTGATTAATGGCATGTGTTTTAAATGGCATCTCCTGGCACCTCTGTAGTCGATAAATAACTTCCATGTAAATGAAATGGGGTAAGAATTTGTTTTCCCTATATTCCACCCGCGTGTTGTCTCTTAGGTGCATCGTTTGGTGGTGGTGGACGAGCGTTCCAGCATCGAGGGCATCGTCTCCCTGTCGGACATCCTCCAGGCCCTGGTGCTCAGTCCAGCAGGTATAGACGCTCAGCATAGCTAACCGCAACTCCTCTCAGTTCCGGACACACCACCCCGCCCACACCCCCACCCCGAGCTCCCTCCTCTCCCGCCCCGCCCACTCACTCAGTCCCAGGTAGGAAGCGTCCACGCCGCGTCGTGAGCCGGCCGTGTGGAGGCATGTCGCTGGAAGCTTGAGTGTGGTAGACGCTCAAGCGTGTGTGAGACGTTTATGGTGTCAGCATGGTGCTTGGAATTTAGATTATTTGTTGGCCTTTTTACATTATTTTGTAGTAGCAAAGATAGTTGGTGGAAGAATAAATGTGTACATTTTATTTTGAAGTAAACTTGTGGAGCTTGTACTGAAAACGTGAAGTTTTTGCACTCTAACATTACAAGAGTGCCTTTAAACTTCAGAGTGACTTAATGGCAGGAAGTAGTGTTAAAAAAAACTGCAAATAAAGGTGGATTCATGTTGTTTGGGTGAGTACACCAATAACAGAAGGCTCCATTGTTGGCTGTTTCTCCAGAAGTTGAACGTTGACATGTTGACGTCGGAAGGACTGACACGCATTTCCATCGGCATGCAATCTGCTCTGCTACACAGCCTGGCTTACAGGAATGCAGCTTCAGTTTGGATTTGAAGTATCTTTTGTGGCAGAAAGCCTTTCTGACATACTTTGTGCATAAAACAACTATGTGTGGTTTAAAAATATTGATGCTCAGATGTCTGTATTTTGGAACAAAAACTTTATTAGGCCCACCTGCATACACTAATCGTTCTAATACAAGAGCAATGTGTATATATAAAAGATTTAAAACATGTAATATTTTTTTATAACAATAAAATAATTATTTTAATTATAAAACAATTTTAATGCAATTCTAATTCATATTAAATGTTTAGATACATGCAAACATTTGTATATTAATGTATACATTATACAGCAATACATTTAATTTGGCGCGAGCCGCTTAAAAATGGATGATGAGCTACAAATGGTCCCCTGGCCATAGTTTGGACAATATGCTGCTGTAAACAATTTTTTAGTTTTTTTGCATTTGTAACATTTTTTGTGCTTAATGACTGTCAACATCGTTTGTCTCCTTTGTTGTCCTCAGACAGATGCAAGGAGGACAACCTGACCGACTGAGGGGAAGCGCCAGCCAAAGAGGAGACGTGGTGAGAGCTAAAAGCAAACAAACAAAACTTTGAAAACCAAGTTGATGCTACGTAGAAACCAAAGAGGCACTGAGGACTGCACTTGTTGAATGTACTGTATGTGTTGGCTGCTCCAATCAGACCAGTACGTGTACATATAATATAATATGCTGTGTACATCGATCTATAAATATAAATGTTATAAAAACACACTATTCTAGTCACCTTGCAGAGGAAAGGTGGACCAGATCGGACGCGTATGAAAATGTTGAGTGGTTTGAGTTGTTAGCATTTTGTCATACTGAAGGCTAAAAAGAAAAGAAAACTGTTCACCTTTAGTCATGTATAATAATAATAATAATTATTATTATTATTATTATTATTTCACTGTTTTGTAGTTTCAGTTGAGGCCAGATTTTTGTTACAAATTAATTTTTATTTCAGCAACGTTTAAAACGGGTGAGGATACATTATTACTACAATCAATGTTACTTTTGCCCAATAAGAATCATGTACTCTATCTTCAAATTATGAGACTTTTTTTTTTTTTTTTCTTTGTTTGTTTTGGATAAAAAGAAAAAAAAGTTGCACATTTTGAAAACACCATTTCTGCAAGTAGTGGTCCAGGTTGCGTAGCAGAAGATCGCAGCAAGCATCTATTAGAGGGGAGGTTGTCATTTGTACACCGTGAACAAAATATTGCTCGGCAAACAACATTCTGGAACGACAAAAATTGCTCATCGTCCGCTTAATGTAAGATCGTCTTGAATGCTTTGCCGTTTACAGCATGCGTCTCACATTTGAATTCATCTGACAGACTGTTAACATGCTTTAGTGGTTGCTGCTGTTTAGATCGAGTGGCAGAAGATTCAAAGGGCTCAGCGGTTAACTATTTAATATGTCAACATAATAGTGTCTATGAGGCAATTCCAATTTTTGGCCGTTTTGTTCTTGGTGGAAAAATGGAGCTGAATATTTGAGATGGAGATGTTTATCGCTGTCAAGTAGATGAGGCACACTGTAACGGTTTATTTGAGAAATGGCCACTATTTGAGGAAATATGCAATATGCCTTTCATTGGACAGTGACTGAAGTGCATTATCATTTTTTTTTTTCTTCTAAAAAATTTATGCTAACAAAACAAAAAGGTCCACACCTGGACAGGTGACTCATCTCCACAGTGGATTGTAAATACGATTTTGTGTCACAGAAAGCTTTATTTTTTATGAGCGTGTCATGAAAAAGACTGCAGTTTTCTGTTTTGTTTTGTTTTTTCTCTTTTGTAAATATGCTGCTGGATCCACACGTACTGTAAATGTGCAAGCATGACAAATTACACTTACAGCAGTATGAATGTTCTTTTGTTGTTTTTCTTTCCCGTATTTTTCTGCCTGCAGAAAAATAAAAGACACTGAATGTACTTTAAATGCAGTTATTTGGTTTACTTTGTCTACTTGTGTGTTATTGCGAGGCCACATTTTCAATATGCTGATGGCTGCTCGGAAAATCTGCAGGGAAGGGTTTACAAGGGGGCGGCACGGTGAATGACTGGTTAGCATGTCCGCCTCCCAGTTCTGAGGACTCCGGTTCGAGTCCAGGCTCCGGCCTTCCTGCATGTTCTCCCCGTGCCCGTGTGGGTCTTCTCCGGGTACTCCGGTCTCCTCCCACATTCCAAAAACATGCATGGCAGGTTAATTGAGCGCTTCAAATTGTCCCTAGGTGTGCTTGTGCACGTGGATGGTTGTTCGTCTCTGTGTGCCCTGCGATTGGTTAGCAACCAGTCCAGAGTGTCCCCCGCCTACTGCCCAGAGCCAGCTGAGATAGGTGCCAGCACCCCCCGCGACCCTTGTGAGGAATAAGCGGTCAAGAAAGAAATGGGTTTACAAGGAGCCATGTATTCCGATTAGAATGAATCTGAACGGCCAAACAGAATGGAAAATTTGAAGATTTCCAATAGTAGACAAAGAACACCTTAATCGAAATGAAAAAGCTGAAACCGAATTGTATTCCATTCTGAATCAGTAAAGTGGTGGTATACTGTATTCCTTTCGGCAATTCGGAAAAAAAAAGAAGTCATGCCAACATTTCAATCGGAATGGCGAGGCTGCGTCGGGTATGCGCATGCTCTGTCTTGACGTAAATGCGTCGAGACGTCGGCGTTTCCGTACGTAAAAATGGCGGCGTCTTGTCTGCGATGGGATAGTTCGTTTTAAAGTACTTGTAACTTGTTTGTTTTATTTGTTTGTTTTTAATCAAGCTGTTGCTTCATTAAAAGTGATAAAACTATCAACTGCTGTGCTAAATTACGCATGAACTCCATCTTAATAAATCAACGTGGTCGATTTCCGCGTGTCTGACGGCTGACGCAGGGCTGATCTGATTAAAGGAGCGGAGCGCGTCACATGTAAACAGGTGACCACAGCTCTTCATTCGGAATGATTTTAATAAACCCGGCTACTACTGAAATGTTTTCACTCTGCTACTTTTGGATTTGAAAAAAAGTGTGGAACCCTGGCGGGCCACACGGTGGCGCTGTCGCTCATTTGAAATCATGCTTGGGGCGGTGCAGTCCAATTCCATCATTGCAGATGAGGCAATGACCTGTCTGCGTGTCTGCTGGGATATTTCCCATGTCCATGTGAGATGTGTGATTTCACTGCTGTGCATGTTTGATCTCTTGCTTGGGAAAATATCCATTTCAGCAGGAAGTTTTTGCCGTGTAAATGAGGCAGCGGAGCTGTGAGTGGATGTGATGGACTTCCAAATGAGGGAAGAGAACTGGACCCGAGTGATTCCACATAATCTACTTTGATCTCCCAGTCCTCCCCTGTGGTAGCCCCAGTCGGTGCTGGGATGGCCGCCTGCTACTACACCTTGTAGCCCCCGAGCGAGCGGGAGAGGCGGGAGGGCTTCCACCTCCTCCTCCACTCAGGCCGGACTCTCTTTTGAAAATCCACAGACTAATTTAAAATTCCTCTTCAGAGCATGTCATGCATTTTCGATGCGCGGCGAGAGGAGGGATTGCCCAAATGAACTCCCCGTCCGCCGCCAGCATTCTCACACGTTCTTTTCCCTGCCGCTCCTTTTCTTTCCACTCGCTCAACATTAGTTTTACTGCATCACGCTTTTCACAAATTCCACCGAGCTGCTGCCTTTGAAGGCATTTGTGATCAGAGCAGAGGCGAGAGGGGTGGGGGCAAGGGTGCAACTGGAGGGGGGTGCAAAAACCTGGCCGCAGGGCATTTAGATTTTTTATTTTTTATTTTTTTGTGCTTGCACTTGTGTTTAGGGCGGATGGGAGTCAGTCTGGCAAGTGCAGTGTTTGGGGACAGCTTTGATGTGTGCTGGCTTGGGCGAGGCTCACTTTTAAGGCGGACATACATGGAGCGGCCAAGATCTACTCCACCCAAACGGCACTTAAAGGCCACATTTCACACATTGTTTTCGCTGTTGTCTCTTACATGTTATCATCAAAATACCCCAAGGAGCAAGAATTCGAGTCACTTTACACACCCCACTTGACTTGTGAAATTAGCCTGAGCCCTCTTTTTGGGGAAGAAGTGGTAGAGAAGGTCCCCAGCTAATACCGTCGTAAATTTAACAGAACCAAAATAGAACAATCTCAATTTTCTGACAGTTGTGCTATGCTGCTTATTACCACAGATATGCATACAGGCATGAAAATCTCTAACCTTTTGGCGAAATTCGCCGTTTAAAAACCAAAATAGGTCACTTACTCGAATCGTGTAAATCCGTTGAGAAAATATTTTGTGGTTATAGGTGACCGGAGAGTCAGTGAACTCTGGTTGAGATGCGTATCGAAGAGGTCACATATTCACGTTAAATCAGACGGTGATGTTCCAAAGACCGTCTTTAGTTGTGACTATGCGGGAGTAGATGTGTTGGTCACTTTCTATGGCGCACTTGAACACAGCAGTGTACGCGCAACCAGCGTACTGGCGTCACCCACTCGCGCTGGTTTTCATTCACGCTACATTTCCGGGTTTGGGTGGACCGTGAAATATAGGGATGTAACGATGACGGCGATATTGCGTTATTAAAACTGCCACAATATATCGTCGTCATGTCACGATATAAAAAGCACATTTGTTAAAAAGTCGGGTTGATTTCCATTTGTGCAGTTCTAACACCCTCTGGTGGCTAGTTTTTTGTTTTGTTTTTTTTTTTAAGTTCGGTTTAATTTTCATAAGGCATGTTTTGGCCCTTCTATGTTTCAAATCCACGCTAATGATCCGATATGCTTCTGAAACGAGTCAATATATGGAAGAACTCTGCGTGTGCATTAGCAAGTGCCTCAATGTTAAGTCTTATTTGAGATTGTAGGTTGTTTATATGCATTTCTGTAATGTGTTTATGAGCTCATTTCAGCATATCAACAGTAATTGCTCATTGATTTCTGTAGTCTTTAAATGAGGGGAAAAAAAAGACTAGTTATGTTCTGTGTTTAATGAATTAATCTGTTTTTACTGTGGAAAACGATGACCGAATCGCAAACTAGGGATGTAACGATATCCAAACATCACCATATCACGATATGAAGCTCACGATATAATTATATTGTGGGGAGGTTGGTGATATTGGAAAAAGGGCTCATACTAAAAAAACAAAAAAAACAAAAAAAAAAACATGATGTGCTTTTGTACATAACAGAAATGCATATGAACAACCTACAATCTCTAAAAAGACTTAATATTGAGGCACTTGTTAATGCACGCACACATTGAGTTCCTCCACATATTGACTTGGTTTACAAGCATATTTTGTTCCCCTTCATCTGACAATTAACGTGGATTTTAAACAATAGAAAGGCCAAAACGTGCCTAATGAAAATTTAATTGCACTAAAACAATTAGCCAC
This sequence comes from Festucalex cinctus, assembly GCF_051991245.1. Classification (NCBI taxonomy): domain Eukaryota; kingdom Metazoa; phylum Chordata; class Actinopteri; order Syngnathiformes; family Syngnathidae; genus Festucalex; species Festucalex cinctus. Next base: position 18,674,554 of record NC_135411.1, on the reverse strand, counting down.
CAGAGGATGCTAGAACTGCAGAAATGGAAATCAACCTAACTTTAAAAAAAAACAAACAAACAAAAAAAAACAGATGTGCTGCTTTTAATATCGTGACATGATGATATTGTTGCAGTTTTAATATCACGATATTGCCGCTATTGTTACATCCCTACTGGTAAAATAGTGCATCATCAACCCCCCCCGCCCTTTTTTTTTTTTTTTTACATTATTTATTTATTTATTTATTTTTATAATAACTGCACAAATGCAAAATAAACACCAATCACCTGTTAATCAGGGGGGAAATCCTTTTGTAATACATTTTAATGCAAATTGAAATGAATCTGATTAATTAATTGACTAATCAATAGATTAATGGATTCTAAAAATATTAGGTAGTGACAGCACTAATAATTAGTGACTTCTTCACTGAGAACGACTTCAAAATGTGATTTTTGAAACTTCACGATGTTTATAACCTCAAAAATGAAAATTGGTGACAGAGATGAGTTTAACCTGCGCTTGTCTTCCCATACGCCTTTCAATACAAACATTCTTGTTGTATACTTTGTTTGTGTTGTTGCTGTGAGTTTGAAAATAACAGCAGTTTGAAAGTTTTTAAATGACACAACTTCAATCCTAATTTTGTTTAGCCCATTTATAGCATTTCACATTGTTAGCATTAAGCTAGCAGATTTGTAACGTATAAACGGGTACATAATGTCCCCTTTAAATCTTCCCTTACCATCTTTACTGAAGTGGCTGACAAAAATACAAATGTACAAAAAAAAAAAAAAAAAGACTCAACAAGCAGACTTGGCGGCTACTCGACAAATGTGTTTTTATTAGGAACAATGGGATCCCCTAGCTTATTGTGGATTATAGCAGTAAACAACAGAAAACACATTTCACTTTCTTTTTTTTTTTTTCCTCTTTAAGTGCTACAGGTTTGCGATTATAGGTGTAAAACAGTACAGCAACCATAGTGCCTACATTCTTATATGCACAAGGAATACATTTTCAACAATTAAAAATACAGTTGTATTGCTGTTCTAGCTGTGGCTGCGTTTTGCATTGTCGCGCTCTACACACAAAACACACGCGCGCGCGTGAAATGATGCCGTGGACGTAAATGAACCGTTTACAGCATACAAGCGGATTATAGTACAGTTAACACAGACGAGGTGAAGCCGCATCTTCTCCTTTCCTCGTGACAATTGAAAATGCAACACGAATACGAGTTTGACTTTGGTTTGCAGCGATCGAGGACGAGATTGGCAGTTTAAGCTGGATACGTCGACGCAAAATTAACCGTGTAGCAGCCTCAAGCCAATGTGGACACTTTTTTTAAAATTCATTTTCAAAACGTTGTTACAATAGCAGCCAGAAAATAATGGTGTTACAGTGTTATTCCATAGAAAGAAAGAGAAAACACGTTCAAATCACTGACTTAATTGTTAAAAAAAAAATAATAATCTGGTACCTCTCAATAAATAGACAATGCTGTTGTGTTTGTCCTCTTCGAGCAATTCTGATGTATAAATATTGTGACATCAGTGTCTTTCACACATGCAAAGACTTTTTTTTTTTTTTTTTAAGAATAAAAAAAAAATCTGTACACAAAAAAAAAAAAATCATGGATCACTTCCAGTTTTTCTGTTGGACTGAAACACAAGACAAACATCAATAAAACAGAAGCTGTTCGATGACGGGAGGGACTTCTCAGGTTCCGGCACACAGGAACTGCTTTTCTTTTTTTTTTTTGGGTGGGGGCTACTCTGAATTTCCAAATCCTAATGGGTGAGGTCACTACTAGAGAAAGATAACGCTAATCAGGGACACACCCCTCCTTTTCCTGTCATAGTGGGCGAAACGCCGATGATCGTATGTCTCATCGTAAATGTTAAACCTGTTCAGTATTTACAATCGCAAATCATTTTGAGTGTCATAAACACCAAGATCACACATTAAAAAAATAATCTGTATTTGTGTAATTTAATTAGCGCAGCAGCTGGAGCGCACGTGTATGTATGTAACTGCTACAGAAGCAGAAAGCACCAAAAAAAACACAAAAAAAACACAAATAATGAAGTTGGCGATGACTTCTCCGGAGGATCCTTTTACAGCAGGAATGCTTGTTTGCGAATTCCCTTCCATGAGACGCTCGATTGGCCCATCTGCTTGGCTCCTTTTGTGCTCGATTCAACATGCTTCTTTGTCCTTCTCTTCATCGTACTGACATCTTCGTCGTCTTTGTGCCCTTCCAAACGTTCGCTTCGCTGTGCTTGAACATTTTGGAGCCAAATTCCCACTCGCACAACTCCAAACATCCGGCTGTTGGTGCACCATATGGACATAAATATTGGGACACGCGTCTTCATCAGGAATAAGCCGGAAGCTCTTCGTTTGCCTCATTTCCAACATATACCAACTAGTTAGATGAAAACCTCTGCTGTTATCAATGATGAGGAAGGTTTGGCTCAATAATATTATTTATTTATTTTTTTTCTTAGTAGTTTGTAACTCTTTTACGATGCCTCGTGTTGATTTTGTAGATTTTGTCCAGTAGATGGCGGCACAATATTTAGTTTGATATGGTGTAAATTTAAACGAATGAAAACAGGAAGTATTTCAAGCTCAGCCTAGTTTTTGCTAAAGATACACTGGGTAACAATACTGGAAAAAAAAGTTTGTTTGTTTTTTTGTTTTTTTCCTTATTAAAACTAAAATTGGCATGATTACAAAATCACATTTTTTTTCCGAGCACATCAAAAAAATATATATATATTTCCACAGTTTACCCTCCCAGATAAGCAAAATCTCATGGGTGAGCTGTAAGACTGTAGTAAGAAGAGCGAATTACAATTGGAATCTTCTCCAGCTACATGACAACTTGTTTATGCAGTTGCAATTGAGAGTGCGGTGACAAGTTTGTTTAGCGGTCAGTACTGTCAATATCTGCAAATGGGAAGCTAGCATAGTACAATGAAGACGATTAGTGCTAGCTTTTCTCTTTACCTTGTAACCAATGACATAACGTTGGAAGTTCTATTTTATTAATGCTGTCTTTTAGGCATTCAAAACTTGTAACTATTCCACCTTAGTGTTTCATTTCCATACATACACATTTATTTAATCTTTTTTAAGAAAATATGGATAGCTCAAAAGTGTGACATGATAGCGAAAAACTAAGATCAGTTTGGATTATGCACCCATAAATGAGTTAAGAACAGCTGTCAAACCGAAATCAAGACAAAAAAAAAAAATGTGCTCCCCAGTTTTATTGAACGTCAAACCCTCTTCAATCCTGCTTTTTATGCCTACAGAAAGTGACTTGCTGTCGTTTCATTTTATCACGTACATCTTTGGGCATTTCCACTTCAATGCAGCTTTCTGAAGGTGTCCCAATACTTGTGTCCGCACAGTGTACACCACCACACACACACGTACACACTTACCACGCGGGTCCATTATACATTCCGAGCAGCTGTTCTTCACAGGAAGTCCTTTGATGGGTGGCTGCCAAGGGAGAGGGGGAGGGTGTAAAGGGGGTAACCGGAGTCCACGGTTCAAACAGGGTCCTCCACCCTAACAAGCAGGGGCACCGCAACGGTTCGTTTTCTCTCCCACATGACACATGCAGCTACTGTCTACGCTAACACAAGTTTCATGCTACCACGAGTAGAGAAGCAGGTGGGGTTGGGAAAGCAAAAACGAAGAATCTTCCGTTGGTGTTGATGGCGTGCACGCCGCCATCACTTTAGTGTGTCTTTATTGGAGGGGAGAGTGATACGGGTGGGGGGGGGAGCGTGATGGAAGATGACGAGTGTTTTATAGGAAAATGAGGGTGAGGCGGCTCACTTCTGGGTGAGGTACGCGCCGATGGTGAGGCTGGCCGCCCCGAGCGCGGCCAGGCCGAAGACGGTCTTGATGGACGGCCACGAGCAGCTGAAGACGGAGTTCCTCTGACGGTCGTACAGCTCCACAAAAGCATCCTGCGCACAAAAACAGCATCACATGCGTTCATTAGTGCGTGGCTCAACAACCTTTTCTGTCAACACACACACAAAAAAAAGAGCCAGTTTAGGACAAATAAATAACAAAAAAATGTGCCTCAAAACATTTGAAGATTGTGATGAAGGAAACAGTGTGCTCGTGTTACTTTAATATAGTGGAGCACCAAGAGCTAATTAGAGCTGCGCCAAAACATAATATGCAGTATCCAATACTTGGAGATGAATTTTCTTCTACCTTTTGTCCTCAGTTTTTGGAATTTTTTTGGTCCTTCATACATTTTTAGACATTTTTTTTTCTTTCTTTCTTTGATAAATTTCTGACATTTTTGGCAATTTTTATGGACATAATTTTTCTGCCTCGCTTCCTATTTTTTACATTTTATGGTTATTTTTTTCTTTACTTTTTTTTCTGCCTTATTTGATATAAATTATCTTGATAATTTCTGGCACATTTCTGACTTTTAGGGCGATTTTTATGGACATAATTTTCTGCCTCGCCTCCTATTTCTGACATATTATGGCTTTTTTTTTAACTTTTTTTTTTCTGCCTTATTTGCTATGATTTTTTTGTTTTGTTTTGTTTTTTTGTTTTTTTTACATTTTTTGACAATTTCTGTCAAATTTCTGCCTTTTTGGGTGATTTTTATGGACATAATTTGCTGCCTCTCCTCTTCCTATTTTGGACATTTTATGGCTACTTTTTTTTTTTTCTCTGCCTCATTTGCTATCAATTTTCAGATTATTATTTTTTTTGGCAATTTCTTTGTCAAATTTGACATTTTATGGCTATTTTTAAAAAACTTTTTTTCTGCCTTATTTGCTATAAATTTCTTTGACATTTTCTGTCAAATTTATGACTCTTTTTTTTTGGGCAACTTTTATGGACATATAATTTTCTGCCTCTCCTCTTCCTATTTTGAACATTTTATGGATCATTTTTTTACTTTTTTTCTGACTTATTTGCTATCAATTTTCTGACTTTTTTTTTTAATTTCTAGTGGACATTTTATGTTTTGTTTTGTCTTTTTTTTTTTTTTTTTTTCGAGATTTCTTCTTTTGATTTCGGGCATTTTATGGTTACTTTTTGAACAATTTCTTTTATGCTTTTTCTTTAAAAATATTTCTGACTTATGGCAGTTTTGTTGACATTTTATGGTCATTTTCTGCCTTCTTTTGTATTTGGACATTTTATGGTAACTATTTAAAAGTTTTCTTTTCGTCTTTTTTTTATTCAATTCTCATTTTTGGCAATTTCATCAATGAATTCTTAATTCTGACATTTTTTAATATTTAATTATTCATGTTTTATATAAATCATTAATTCATTTTATGAATATTTTATCTAAAAAAAAAATAAAATGTGTAAAAAAAAATATATATATATATATATATATATATATATATATATATATATATATACAATTTATTTATTTATTTTTTTTTTAAAGAGATCCACAGTGAGCCACAGGAGAGGGACTAAAGAGCCACAGTCCCATGAAAAATGGCAGGCAGGTGTCGCACCCTGAGACGTACGAAAGAAGCCTGTGGTAATGTACAGGAAGTGAGCTATGAGTTAAACGGGTTAAACAAATCTACCTCATACTTGCTCAGAAGCGGGTTTAGGCCTTCATGATGTTGCAACACGAAGTTTGTGAGTTTTTGCGAAATGCTGTTGCCGTGGCAACGCACCATGCGCCAATAAAACTTGATTTTGAAGGTCTAAACATGCATGAAAATTCACAAAAACCTGGCACACATCTGGCAAACTGAACACTGTATTGTAGTGTATTTTTATTTATTTATTTAAATGTTAATAGTGCTGAGTACTTGTGCTTTAAAAAGATGCTGTACCGTTTTTTTTTTTTTTTTTTAAATAGTTACATACTGTACATTGTTTACCCCGCCTACTACCCGAAGCCAGCTGGGATAGGCTCCAGCACCTCTGCGACCCTTGTGAGGAAGAAGCGGTTCAGAAAATGGATGGGTGCTCATTATGTTTATGTATTTTCTGTGAATAAAACGATGCTCATAGCAAAAGTCCAGACTCACTCATAAAGATGATTTATTTGATTATGTTTGTTCTACATTGCAGCGCCAAAAATAAAGTTTATTTAGGAGATTACAAATCATTCTTCCGGGGATGTGAAATGTCTCACAGCCATCCATCAAAAGCGGCACAACTTGTCGTGAGTACATGTGAGTGCGTGGCCAGCAAAAGAGTCGTGAATAAACATTCGACAGCAAAACATTTCCCCACAAGACTTCACAACACGGGCGGAATGAGTTTTTTTGGGGGGGAACTGGCAAAACAGAACCACAATTATCAGCTTGACTGCAATCCACATGAGATAAACACCCGTCCCCTCCAAAAAAAATGTTTGTTTTTTTTAAATGTGAATCCCTCACAGCACACCCTTCAATATGGGTGTTGTTGTCGCACCCATGCTGTCAGCAGAACTATTACACTTCACACACTCGCCCACATGCAACCTCAGACACCACACACACACACACACACATGCACACTTAAGAAACGCGGGAATCACCCAAAACAAAAACAAAAAACAGCCAACTCTTGTAACAGATGGTGCATTTTTGTGGCATTACGGTACTGGAGCACAACAAATAGTCAAGTGTTTTCAAAGACGTCTGCCCCGTGCTGAAATGCGCCTGTGAGAAAATGTTATGCGAGTATGCGTGTATGTGTGTGTATTTCTCACACACACACACACACACACACACATCTGTTGACGCATACTGACGGCAGCAACAGCTGGACAGGAAGTCACGCCGCTAAAGTGAGCGTCATGCAGCACATCAGTTCCAGCCAAACGGGAATGCGAGAACCGTCCACACTTTCTTATTACATGTTAGCTTCTGTGGCTAACAGCTAACTTTTGTCTCTTTAACGTACGTTGACCTCAGCGTGACCCACGAGTCGACACGACTGCGATGAATGCTGGGATGTCATATGATGCGGATGTGTTCAATAATTGTTTACTCTCACTCACACTAGATTTCAGCTCGAATGCTGAGAGATGCTGTCGCTTTCGTCGAGTGAGTTTTCTAGTTGGTTTGACTCTCAGCATTTAAGTTTGGGGAAGCAGAATGCCTGATTCCAAGCATTCATCATACATTTTCAACAATGAATAATCATAATTGACTCTCAGCATTCACACAATAACGTATTTAGTGCTAAAATGATTGCTTATAGGCATTCACACAACTGAATTTGGTAAGGTTTTTGTCAAACCTCAATCTGAATGCTTGGTTTTTAGTATTAACTCAAATATAATAAATAATCGTTTGGTGCAAGAATGCTTGAGTCTCAGCATTCATGCAAAAACATCTGTGGCTTGCATCAACTTTTGTGGAATACTTCATTCTCACCATTCAAAGAAGCAATAGTATGAATACTTCATACAAGAAAGTTGATCTTACGACAAATCATGATCAATTCTGAGTGTGGTTGGATCCCAAAGCGCAGACACAAATAAGATTTTAACTATTTATTCACAAACTTGACTGGACAAGAAACAAAGAGAGTTGCACAGAGGACAGTGGTAACAGAAGTAATAATCCGACAAAGACACACTTCTCAGGAGGCTTATATAGACAAGGAATCGATCTGATTGGCTGTGGCAAGACATGTGGACTGACATGGAATTATCTTATTGGCTGTTGACCAGGTAAAGGGATTAAAGATTCTTGACATCACATAGCCTAAAACCAGTTGAAACTAGATGCTTGTTACATCAGTACATAACAAACACTTGACCTCACGGTCATGAACCCAACTTAACAGGTCATGAACTCAACTTAACCCTGGCGTGACCCCAGACATGACAAAATATATATATATATATATATATATATATTTTTTTTTTGTGAATCCTGAGAATGGAGCACTTACACTTTTACCTTTTTTGTTAACATCATTAGTAAAAAATGTCTAATGTTCAGCATTCCTACAAAACATTTTTTGGATGATCAATCATCTAAACACCAACTTTTTGTTGCACAACCTTTGTACGAGTGCTTGATTCTCAGCATTCTTACAAATTCTACTGAGAATGCTGAGAAACAGATATTCTTGCTAATGCTGTTAAGAATGCTGACAATCAAACATCCACACTTAGGAATTGGGAATTCTTAACATTACTAAGAATGTCTGATTCTCTGCATTCTTACAACACTTTTTGTCAGACCATTTTGCTACAAATCAGGCATGCACACTACCCTTTTTTGTTGCACAACCTTAGTACAAATGCTTGATATTTTGTTGTGAATGATGAGAGTCACGTATTCATACACGCACATTCAAAAAAACTGTTGTGACGTAGCCAAATTAAAGCTTGATGGTCTCAGCATTGACAGGAAAAGGCTTTCAAACAAAATGCAACTTGTTTGTCATCTTTTGTTCAATAACGTTTTTGAATGCTGAAATCAAGCGTGAAGTCATTTGCTGTTGTACTTTTTGTCTCGATAAAGTTTTTGAAAGCTGAGAAACAACCATTCATACCTATATGGTTTTGCAGCAAATAAGTTGAGTGTATGAAATCTTGATTTTGATTGAAAATGAACTTCTAGCGTAATGTTTTGTTCTGGCTTGTGCTGAGAATCGTGCATCGGTACAAAATGCTGTGCTCCATTTATGGAACAAAAGACTATAAAAAGCTGACGTGTATTATTAATATGTGCTTTGGGGAGACAAGTATTTCCTGTTTCCCCTCCTCCCTCCCTTCCTGTCCCATGGCATTCTCAAGGCTGGGGGGTTATAGGGGAGTGGGTGTGGGTGAGGGGGGTTGGAGGTGGTCTCTGCGTGGGTGTCACACAAGTGGAAGTATCAGCAGTTTGTTCCTACGCCGGGCCCTCGGGTGCCAAAACAGTCGCCACTTGTGAAACCGCACGGCATTTCCTCGGTTAACACTGGAGCCTTTTGAGCACTTTTATTTTGGAAAACTGAACACACTCCTCCTCCTCCTCCTGGTCTCCAGGATGCGGGTATTAATTAGAGAACAAGCTGCTCCAGTCAGACCTCCAGCTGAGGGGAATGTTTCGCTTGGCAAAACGCAGACTCCAGCTTGTTCCCTGGCTCGCTTTTTTTTTTTTTTTCCCTTCCCCTGGCTGGTCCCGTAAAAATGACATCTCAATGGCGTCACGTGACACCCGAATACGAGCTCATGACGCATGTCCTCGACGCGACCCTGATAAGCCCGCACAGATTATCCCGTGTTCCCATCGGAAAAGGCAAGACAGCCAATTACTGTAAGAGGCTGCCAGGAGCGTTGATGGATGTTCGAAAGATGCCACGAGGGCATGGATGGTGATCATTCTGCGGCGAAAGGAGGTGGTGGAAGCGGACGTATGACGTTGACTGCTGATACTGGAGGCTTGTCAGGTGGATGTCATGAGACTTCAGCATGCTTCACTTTTCCCTCCTGGAACTTTTGACCCACTGTGTTCACAGTAAGACAACCACATGTGACTTTGTGGAAAGACAAACTTTGACCTCTGGCAAGCACACAAAAAGATGAGGCGAGCGGGGGCCAAGTTTTGATCAGCTGTTGCCTTTATTACAATTCATCACTCGGTTAGGAACTCAATGTTTCCACTGCTCGGTTTTTCACTTAAAATACACAAACTTTGTTTCATCGCGGGGGATATGTTAGTATAGCTCAAAGGTCAGTACTCAACCATAGAGTTAATGGACACAAGTTAGCTAGCTAGCCAGCTAGCCAATACCTCAAATAATTTCAGCAAATTTGTTATTTCAGTATTGTAAGTGAAAATGGTAGCCGTTTGCATTAAGCAGTACCCTAGAAGTAGTGTTAAACATTTAAATGTATTTATTTCCATTTTTTTCTTTTTTACACACAAAAAAGCAGTAACATTTGGAAAGGCCCAAGTACTGTGTGCTGTGAATACCCCTCAAAATCCTTCACTGTCATTGATGAGGCATACAGTGGAACCTCGATTTAACAGACCAAGGTTGTTATAGCTGACGAAAACTAACAAACAGAAAGAAAGAAATATTTTAGGTAACGAAATAAAATGAAAACAAAAATGCTTTAAACAATTAAAAACTAACTGAAATGACATCTTATGTTTATAAAACTGAGTACAATTATAGCAAAATGTCACACATGAGCTTTCAGGGTTCATTTTAAATGTAAAGTATTTCAGTATTGCTGTACAACATGTGTTCATACAGTCCTTGTCTATGTTATGTGCATGAATGGGTGAGTGATTCAAATTGGCCGTCGAAAACAAACATCAGAATTTTGCGTTTCGAGTCAGAACGGGTCCTAGCATGATGTCATCAGGGAGGAATCTTTGAATGGCCCTAAAGTCTCCATACATGTGACGTATAATCAAAGGGATGCACATGTATGAAAGCTATGTACGCGCTACGTTCCTGCAGACGCCCAGAAATGTGTTTGTAGTTGCGAGTGTATGTCACAGATGTCCCTGGTGTATGGGAAGATTTGGGAGAGAAGTCAATTCAACTCTTAAGTGGACCGAACCGTTGGCCTTTCGCATCCTAGCAAGAAACGAAAGGGAGTTCGCAAAGTTGGACGAACTAGCTTAGCGCTAGCTAAGGACAAGGCTAGTACAACACAATGGGGATTGATTTAAAATGGCCACAAAGAGAAAAAAAAAAATCCTGGGTTCTGCCGTTGGCCAGGATACGGTACTGTATCTGGAGATTAATTTAAACTAAAAAGGTTAATTCCCAGATTCACATAAAAAATGCGAACAGGTGAATCAAGAATAGAATTGAGCCAATAATGCGCAGTGGTTCACTGTATACAAAATAAGAGCAGTAAGAACACACACTATTTTTTTTTCCTTGTCAAGTGTGGGGTCTCATAAACAAAGACCGTTAGGAAGATAAAAATGAGTGTGTGTTCACTGTTTACATCGATACTGGAACCTCATCATTTCCGAGTCCTTCCTATTTGTCCCTTTCCTCTTGAAGTGACCTCCATTATGGAAATGTGAGACTTGGAGGAATCCTAATAAGCAGCTGGCAGCAGGAAGACGCACATAAAGTTGAGAAGAGGGGGACGAGCAAGGACAAAAACAGTAGCATTTATCACAACCACAATAGAGTGTATAAACTTCACATTCATCTCTAGCCTGCAGCAAAGCATCTGCCTTTGACAGCAGGTGTGCACCTGGGAAATGAAATCCGGTTAACGCTTCTCTGCGGTATTCTTTTTGGGGAAAGGGATCAATGCCTTTTAAAAGGTCACAGGAGCCAGGGTTGCCAGGTTGGCTGGCGGCACACACGGGAACCCTCACAGAGACGCGACGAGTGAGGATTTTGGGAGGGCCGCCCGAGCGTCATGGTTACCTTGTTCATTTGCTTTTCCCACCAGCAGGCCGCCTCGCATTTGCTTTTCACAGGATTTTGGACCTCCTCGGATGGACTTTTTCACCGGGCCGCAACATTTACATGCAGCTAAAAACTCTTTTAAAACTGCCTGAATATGTTTTGATTATTATTTTTTTAAACAAATGAGTTACCCTCTTTTTAACCAGAATTTTGCATCACATAAAAGTGTATCAAGGTACCTCGATTGAACGAGGCAAACCAACTTTCATTGTTTTTTTTTTTTTGTTTTTTTTTTAATTTATGGTATTCATTGACGTCACAGGATCGTGAGTCGGCTCCATATGGTGTGGCAACTTTTTAGCGTTCTCAGCCTCTTTCCCATTTTGTTTACATCGAATGTTATTTTCTTATTGATAAATGTCATCCCCAACTTCGTCTAGCATTACTTGTGTAAAGGGCCATGTGGAAGGTTTAGATCAACACTCATTGCAGTAATACATACACATTGAAACGTTTGATTAATGGAATTGATTGGATTACAAACATTTGCCGGTTTCGGACTCCATGGCGACATTCACGTATGCTCTGAGTTAGGATGGCTCGATCCCAAAACACGGACATTCTTGCTTCTTCTGTATTTTCGACTTTTGTTGGTTGTTATGTGCATTTATCATTTGAGAATTAGAGGTGACGAATATCAGATTATTTTGAAACAAAGTTAGCTAGTTCCCCGACTGCACTAGCTAGTAGTGCTAACATATTTACAGCAACAACAACATTGTTGACTCATTACTACTAATTTTCGTACACTTTGACACAATTTCAACTTTTGGGTTGCTGGGAATTGAAATACCGTAGAGACCTTTAAGAGGGTATTTGGAGAAATCTCAAAAATCAAAACTTTTGATGACTCACATCTATTTTTAGCCAAAGCTATCCATGGCTAGAGGGGCACATATATCATGATCGCATTAGGTATAAAATATATATATATATATATATATATATATATATATATATATATATATATATATATATATATATATATATATATATATATATATATATTACAATTAACCTGTGAATAACCAGATTGATATTGTGATAAGGTGGGACATTCTGAACAATACTTTGAGCTAAGCTAATTGCACAATGCGGCATTCTCTGCTTTTGTTTTGACCAATCACGGCCATGGATGAAAATGACATCTTTGTTCACATTGAGGGGGGCCAGGAATATCTTTACCAGCCAAAAATGCACGAAGCGTCTCTTGCTGTTCAACATTCAACAAGGAAACGGTGAGAAATTCTGCGAGAACGCAATTAGTTGCAGCGTCCATTCATCTATGTTAGGTTTGTTTGTTAGCCCCTGCTTTGGCGCTGGCTTCCTGGTTTCGTCACAGTTAGATATCCCGCCCCCAAAACACAATGTCGCTCTGTGATTGGTCCAAACCACTGTGGAAATCAACAGGAGCAGTACAAGATGAATTCTCCGTAGTTTGTGAACTCACAAATTCCGCAAAAATTTATCTTGCGAGAGCAAGGTTATCTTACAATAACACGTGCCTGAAACAGTCAAAACACACAATGGTAAACTTTGTCGGTTGGAGTTTATTTTCTATTTATCATCGCAATTCTCTACGGATACTACTTTTATTAGTTTAAATCCGACATTCCATGCACCCGTGAACAACACACAATGTGTGGCACATGACGTCATGCGAATACCATGTATGGATAAATAATTTTCTTCTTTATTATCTAAAGCTGTCAACACATAATTACTGCAAACTATCAAACATTTGTCTGATTTTATAATGTACATATATGGTCTTATGAAACTTATTGAACTTGTATGTGTTCTGTGCATGCTCTACTCGCAATGAATTTCGGATGTGCGGCCATCTTGTGCGCATGCCCGTTACCCACTGGAAATACTGAAGCAGATATAAACAAAAAATGGGGAAAAGTTTGACCCAGCGAAGCAATACACATTTGGAGCGAGTAGGAAACCAACTTGTTGGTTAGAGTGGTGAGTTACATGAAAATAATGTCTTTTATCGATAAGAAGGGAAAATGACGTCTATTTGCGTCATTACGCTTGTCAAGTCAAGTGTGGATCACATTACCATGTAGCGACTCACGTTTTATTCCAAATCTTTTACAAATCGGAATTTGGACCTTAACCCGAATATTGATGGAATGTAAACGTATATGAGTCCTCTTGTGCACAACAAGCCTCAAGTGTGTGTGCGTGTATAACTTGCGGTGGGTAATTGCAGGCCGTCCGAGAGCGCCGAGAAACGGATGTGGGCTAAAGTTCAGCTCGTAATTAAAGGGACCCGACGTGGACTGCCTGTATTAACCGCTGTTTATTTCCAAAACGTCCACACAAAATTTGAAATATTGCACGCGCCGCTCGTTGGCTGGCTTTGATTTCCTAATGAGCTTACAGCTGACTTCTCCTCAGCTAATTAAAGTCAAACAAAAAGCCCAATTGCAGGAGTCAAGGGAGGGTAAGAGGATAGAAGCAAAAATGCACGCTCGACATTTATGTCCTGTGTAATAGATCTGTTTTGATCCAAACAGACTCATAGGCTTTTAGATTTGATCACATATGAGGTTCCAGTTCACCCTACAAGCACCATGACACGATTATGCCGAGCCAATAGCCCATCTATTTTCAAAAAATAACAAACTGGATAACTTTGATACTGCGATTGACTGGCAACCAGTCCAGGGTGTACCCCGCCTACTGCTCAAAGCCAGCTGAGATAGGCTCCAGCACCCCCTGCGACCCTTGTGAGGAATAAGCGGTTAAGAAAAATGGATGTATGGATGGATAACCCAGGAGTTCAATCGAAGCCTCCCATTTTATGTGGCCAAGGCTTGCCACCATTTCTTTCTTGACGTAAAGTGGTCAAATACCCAAATCAAGTCTTAGCATGCACATACATGTGCTCATTCACATTGAAGTATGCAAACGCACCTCCGACAGACACAATGGCAGGAAGGAGAGTGACCTTGCAGCAAGGTCGACTTCCATCGTGTCCCCCCTACCCCCCCCCCCCCCCCCCCCCCTTTCCGGGACCCGTTGACCTGCTGCCAACCAACGAGATGACGGAGGCGTTTGTGGCGGAGCTCGTTAGCTGCGCAGATTGCCCCTGAGAAAGCAAGGTCATCGTTTCTATTTCAGGATTTACAGCCTGACAATGGCAAGACGTACAAGGAATATGAACAATCATAAATGGTGGCTCTAAATCAGGGATGGGCAACTTAAATGATGGAGGGGGACAAACATTTTCATCAGTGCTACTTGGGGGGTTGCATAAGACCACACATACTTTCTAACCAGATGTATGACAAAATTCTATTGGAAATATGGAGAAAATACGTGCTCTTAATAGATTTCAATTTTGATCATTAATATTTTTAATGCTTGTCCACTATCATGACCCAAGAACAAAAGGTTTGAAGCAAACAAAACAACCACATACTGTATTTTTTTCCAGTGCAAAAGGCTCTCTTGCATACAAATGACCATTCAAGGACAGCACAAAACTGCTGTACAGCAAACTGACATTAAGTGCAAGAACTAATTTTGGACAGCTCAACATTTTAATATTATTGAGGTGACGTTTGTCCTGCATGTTATTCCAAATCTGCGAAAAATTATTAGGCCAGTGTAAGCACAATCATGATATGTCTGCCATCTAGTGGTGATTGGTGATATTACAACTTAATACGACAGTCAACACCTGTGCAGTGTGGGTGTCTTTTATTTATTTATTTTATTTTTGTAATTTTTTTAACACATTTCAAATTTTTTCCAGAATTTTTGGGGTTTAAAACAAAAATCAAGATTGTATTGATTTAATTTATTTATTTATTTTTATTTATTTTTTTTATTTTTTATTTTTCACATTTCAGATTTTTCCCAGAATCCTTTGGGTTTAAAAAAATCAAGATTGTATTGTTTTTATTTATTTATTTTTATTTATTTATTTATTTGTTTGTATTTTTCACATTTCAGATTTTTTCCCAGAATTCTTTGGGTTTAAAAAAAAAAATCAAGATTGTATTTTTTTTTCTTTCTTTTGTTTTAAATTGATTTTTAATGTATCAAGAGGACACTCGGGATTTGGTCAAAATGTGAGTGTGAATGGTTGTCTATATGTCCTGTGATTGGCTTGCAGTGAAGCTAAAGCCGTTTAATCTCCGGAATGAGCTGAACAATTCCAAGTCGGTTTGAAAATGTGGAAGGAAGAAGTAAATACTGTCTGTGAAATATCTCTTTATTTTGGAGTTGTGAAAATTTGTGGAATTTGATACATACTGGAGTTTAGTGTTTAGACAACACAGCTCTTAGTTGGGCACCAGTATTGTGTGCAAGTGTGCCTAATATTGTGGCTGTAGAACAAAATAACAAAACGTGCAACATAGGGAAGTCGGTGAACTAATTTATTTCGTTTACATGTGCGGTCTTGCTTGATGTGCGGTCTTGTTTGAAGGATTATTTATAATTGGTGGTTTAACGGCCAAAAATATGTCAGTGTTATAAATAGACCTTAACCTGTCAAACGCTAATAAATGACATTCTATTGTGTCCAAGTGGGTCCATCAACAGACCGAGCCGGGGCCGTGCAACTTTTGCCTCCATTGCGTTGTAAAGTTGAACTATTTCCACACCGCTTGCAACCTCGGAGTCTCATCAATATACAAATGTGCGCCAGCAGCGTTTGCGTGTTTACAAAACACACGACGACGTTGCCCCTCCCTCCCGTGGGAGTGATCCGCTCTGCTGGAACACCAAACACGCCCACGCACGCCTGGCGTCGTACTATTGTCTCTATTATCATCCAATCTGGGAAACTGTAACCGTACACGTCACAGGACATTTCTGTTTTCATGCATGGAGAAATGTTTCCGTAGACAAGGAAATTGGTCTGGAATGTCTTTTTTTTTTTTATGTATTTCACACCTCGAATGGCGACAACTTCCATTGAAGGTCTTAATGCCTTATATTGATCCAACATGAAACGGTTTACAAGGTGACCTTTTGGGGCTTCGACGAGTATTATGGGATGGATGCAGAGTGTTTGCTCTCCTGTCATTTGTCCTCCCTCCTCCTCCTTTTCATCATTTACTTTCACTCCCTTTTAGCATGCACAGACTATAAATCATGTCGCCTTTGAAGCGATCTTTCATTGTTTCAACCAAGGACCACTTGGCCTAGAAATCGAAAGTGTTTAAAGCACAGATGTCAAACTCGAGGACCCGGGGCCAGATCTAGTCCACCACATCAATTTTATGTGACCTGCTTGAGCAAAAATCATAAATCATGTGCATCTACTTGAGTTTTCATACGAAAATCTTTACCAAAGTTACAAATTGTCTTGACACTGAGAAACCCATCTTAAACTAATTTCAATAAGAGTTAAAACCTTTCCTTGACTTGATACCAAAACTCGCGGTGTGAGCATCTATTAGAGGTGTCAAAATTACCGGCAATCACTTCATCGACAACAAATCAATTTCAAAAGTAATTAGCAACATTTTAATCATCGAGTAATCGTTTACAAGAGATTTTTAGCTGCCCTTTTCAAGTAAATATTCTCTGATTTCTGTAGTCCTTCATGAAAGCAGAAAGCAATGACCAAACCAGTAACTGGATCAGTTTTAAAACGGTTGGTGAGTACAAAATCAGTCCCTCTCGTGTTATATTTCTTAATTGTTGTTTAGTTGATGTTTCTTTTCATCACTAAATCACTAAATTATACCAACTAAACAATATCTGGTTAATAAACAGTAATTGGTGAAAAAGGTTTTGTGATACACTTAAATGCAAAATAAAATTTTATGTGATTTATACGACAGCTAGTGGTGTACATTTCTTCACAAAGATGATTTGATACGGTTTTGGATATGTTGGATGCAAAACGATTCAAAGAGAGTTACATTTCGAAAGTAGAACGTCTCAATTAGGTTTGACTCAGTGGTATTATGATTTAATTC
Source organism: Festucalex cinctus (assembly GCF_051991245.1). NCBI lineage: Eukaryota > Metazoa > Chordata > Actinopteri > Syngnathiformes > Syngnathidae > Festucalex > Festucalex cinctus. The sequence continues at coordinate 18,657,200 of NC_135411.1, read as the reverse complement.
AATATGGTACAGCTTAGTTTGAGAAGGTGTGATGCAATTTTGTTGTCATTTTATATAAATATGAATTAACTTGTCAAGTACTGTAAATGTCCAATTTTCTTCTGAGGTATAGCTTTCCAATAAAAGTCGATTTGATGCGTATCTTGATATACCGGTATTTCAAAGTGGAACGATTAAATTCAGTACGATTCAATTCACAGGCACCTTTTAAATAAATAAATAAATAAACAATTTCCGGTTCAAACCGTTTTTTGTTACACATCGATCCCTAATGACAGCCCTAGTATCTATGAAGGTTGCACAATTTGACACTGGTCCTTAGTGGAGGTGGTTTCAAGTTCATATGAGTCTATATGAAAGCATTAAATGTGCACTGATGAACAAGCCGACAAGGTGAAGCCAGTTGGACATCCTGCTTTAACGCCGGCTCTATAAATGGTTGCTTGGCTGCGTCTAAAAGGAGCCGACGTCCTCTCCTCCGTCATTTGATCGGAGGAGGAAGTGACTGAGGCGAGTCGGACGCTAAGGCTTGAGCGCTGTGCCGCTCGCTATAAATAACGACGGGCTTGGGCTCTTACTGCAGCGCTGACAAACCCAATAAAAGCAGCCTCGTCCTAGCTGCCCCTTTAAAAGGCAGAAAACTGACGCTGAGTCACGGCCAGCCAAATAAACCTGGCTTGAGCGTTCCTTTGCCAGGAAGTCTGCCCGTCTACCACGCCGGTGGCTAATGGTTCCCTGGCAAAGAGCGTCAGCTGCTGCCGTGACGCGCTTGCGGCTTCCATGGAAGCGGCCTTCTGCTGAGAAGCTGCGTGATGCTCTGATGAGTACCCAGGAATACATCCATGAGTCACCGGTGTGAATGAAAGAAGAATCTGTTGGCCAGTGAATGATCACACACCAGCTAATCGTCCACGTTGCTTTAATTCAACGCGTACGGGAAGCGGAATGCGAGCCGTGGAAAACAACTCGAGAGCTCTGAAGCTGATTGCTTCAGATAGGAATGCCCTGATAGTGAACCGTGGGAAGAAGGCAGGTCGGCGCTCCCGTGACCAAAACAGCACATGGGTGACGTTCATTTCTTCTGACACTGGAAGAAACAAAGGGGAGCTATTTTGCCTTTTTGGATGTATTTTAAAACACTTTACAGGTGTTTTGATAATTCATCTGGAACATTCTTCTGTGAAAATACAGATATGATAAATAATGACAGCATTCTTAATATTCTCCTCCTGGAGGCAGGACTTCATCACCAATATCTAATTACATGAAGCTGTAGTGGCCATTAAAAACGAAAGTCGAATCAAACATTTATGATTTGAGTCAGAACAGTTCCGCCAAAACAACGCTAACCGGTGTGTAGCTAGCTTACAATGTCATTTCTCCCTTCCCTCTCCCCCGGACTCCAACGTCCAATCTCAGGTAGGCAGTGTAGTGACGCCTTTGTGTACTCGCAGTCGGCCCATGACGCCGTCCTAGCAAGGGGACTGAATTACTACCCAGGTTAGCTGGCGCTAGCTTGTAGCTGTTACAATACAATATAGATTTAAAATTGGTCCAAAAGAACGCCCTGAGTTCTGCTGTTGTCCAGTGTAATGGAAAGTATTTTAAAATAAGTTATTTTAAACTAAAAAGGAACCTTTTCGTAGGTTGACACAATTGCGTTAGCGTCAGTTTACAGTCTGTTTTCAAAAAAGTGAATATGAGACTTGGTAAACTGTTTTGAGCACCATATGCTGTAGATAAAGCACTACCATTATGATTAAAGGTTTTTTTTGTTTTGTTTTTTGTTTTTGGGGCAGAAGAATAATTAGCAACCCATTCAAGTTGATATGGGATTTGCTAGTTAAATGGTAACCAAATGCCGCACATAAGTTATGCGTATGAGTTTGAGTTTTACTAACTACTGACTTTGTCAGTTTATGAATCTGTTGCATTCGAGTAAACGCTAGTAGAGGCTAACACTGGTAGCACTTTTTCCTAAGGGTAATCTATCTGTGCTAACATTGCACATCTGCTTAACTTTTGGCTGTGACATAACGGTGCTTGTTGGTTTTAAACGAAAACTCAGACGGTTTAGTTTAGAGACAGTTTCAGAAATAGGTTGAGAAAAGATTACTTGTTATTGTATACTTAAGTTTGTTTTTTTCCCCTCACACTTAATGGGTGGGCCAGTGCGCTAGTGACGTATTTGTTTACAAGTCATTTAAAAAGTGACTTTTACATCTTATGTCCTTTTAGAAGTGACACTTGGTGACCTTTTTACGACCACACAACTGCAATCTTGACAGGCAGCGGCTGAAAATAGACAGGCTACTGCTTGTTGGAAACTGCTTGTTTGTTTTTTGTGTATGTGGTTGTGGGTGTAAGGTATCTTGATTGTTCTCAATTTGAAAAGAGAGAAATAACGTCACTGAGGTTTCTGCTTTTGTCGCTGTGATGCATTCAAGTGTTCCATTGTTGTCTCCTAAGTAACGCAACATTACAAGTCTGACATTTTGTTGAAAAGAACCTTTTCAGGGAGTGATTGCTCAACTTTTTTTTTTTGACATTCTCAACAGTTCACTTAGTGTAAAGTCACTTCCTGTGCCAGACGCCCCACAATGACATCATCGTCTGGTTTAAGATGGACTGTGGTAGAGCCAAATATGGTTAAGTCAGAGTGTGTAACTAGGGAAAGAGTGCAGGCAGGCCAAACATGCACTCATAAAGCGTGGAATAAAAGCAAAAGTGAGGGAGGCGAAGAGTTGCATTAGACGTCGTAACTAAGAGATTTTCTGTTTGTTTGAAAGCATTTACTGAGATCTAGCCTGGAGAAAAGTTGACTCTTCTCAAAAGAAACACATGGCCTTTGATGGAATCCCAACTTGGCCCCCTGTAATTTAAGGATGTTCGCCAAACAAGCAGCGTGTAACGACATCTGAGAGCGTCAACATGTCGAGCGAGAAGAAAGTAGGGGAACATCAAAGTTCCGTCGTCTCGCTCGGTGTCCTCTTTCATCCAGGAGGGGACTCCTCGCTCGCTGTCGAAAACTGGAAGCGGTTTCGGGTTTGCGCCACGGAGAAAGGCCCCAGTATACGGGACGGGATGAGGAAGATCGGACGGGTGGGAGTCGTCGGTGGGCGCCGTGAGCAAAGTGCAGCTGAGCGAAGCCGATCCAAGATCTCAGATGTCCGATAATGTCACAGAAGACAATTGAACGTTTGAGGCTCGGCTCCCTCGGGAGCATCTTTGAAGTGGGAACAGAGGAGGCGACGCGCTCTGAAGAAACTCCCACAAAGCCACAGTGAAGGCACTTCTTATTAACATGCTTTCCAACCAGAAACATGTTCAGTTTGGTACTGTTTTACTCTCAAAAACTATGACCAATGGCCACTAAAATTCACATGCACGTCTGTACTTCTGCCCACGTCAACCTCTGATAATATAGGTCTACCCCCCCAAGACGAGACGGAAGACGACATTTTTTACCCGTTGCGTTGATTGGTCAAAACAAACGTGCAAAGATGCCACATTGTTCAATCAGAAATCCCTTGAGTGAATCACAATTATCAGTTTGGCTTGTGAGGTTAATAAGTGGGCTCTGTCTGGGCTTCACTTCAAAATATTCAAATTTTGCACAATTTTGCCTTAGAGCTTACTACCTTGCCTATATTTCTTACAATTAAGTAAGCTTTTCTTTTTGAAAAATTGCACACAAAAAAAAATCTAGATTTCAACTTAATATTGACAAGTCTGCCAACTGGCAACATTTTGCCACCTCAACAAGTACTTCAGGCTTGAGGGTCATTGATGGATGGTGATGGAACACCGACTATTTGTTGTTCTTTGGCATTCAATAATAATGAAAAGATCATTGATCGCATTTTGGTCTCCTAGTTATTAAATCTTGTAACAAAATAACTATGTGTCATGAGTGTGAAAGGAGCCCTTTTGAGTACAATCAGGAACATCGTAATCAGCCCAGTGGGCCCCAGATGGGGGATAACTGGGTTGCCTATGTGGGTTTTAGCTGGGCCCATATGAGGCACAAATTGAGCCCATCTGGAAAGTAAAAATTGGTTAAAAATACAGAGTGATTCACAAAGAAATAATACACTAAAATCATTGTGCAATATTTCAAAAATGAAAAACAATATAAAACTCTAGCTTGGACACACGTGTTGTACATACGGTACTTTCAAGCTTTTTATTTCATGTTTTACAAGCGCTCAATGGGGCCACCACCGGCAGCACAGACAACATCAAGCCGATATGAGAATTCCTCCCAAACGTCAGGATGTTGCAGTGCACTGTATTGTTGATTACAGCTGCTATCTGATCTTTCATGAAAACTAGGACGCTGGAAATTCCCATTCCTATTCACAAACTAGTGGCTAACGGGTTTTCGCTGACTACAATAAGATGATGACATCTGGCAAAGAAGTTCAAGATAAACAGCATCTCACAGCTGTTTGGCTAAAATGAAATTGGTGTCTAGACAAAGGAAGTTCATTATTAGTAAAGGAATAGCCAAAAATACTAGTTCTTGTCAGAAAAAAAAAAAAACTTTTAAGTTATCGACTAATGCTAAATGTGTCTAGTCATTTGACGGGAAAAGACATAATATGAACTCAAGTTTACTGACACAGATCTTGCATTCAAATCATGCCAGGGGCAGCAATAAATTAGGATGTTGTCTTGACCCTAACGTTGGCCAAGACATATTGCTAATTTGGGTCTGGTCAAGGGGAAAAAACAAGAGAACTGAGAAGGAAAGAACTTTCCCAAGGACATCATGAGCTTGTTGTTTTCCACCTCACCCTGGTGAGATTGCACTGATGATCTCCAGAACTAAACCCATACAAAAAGTGAAATGATGAAAAAAAGCAGAAGGAGAAGTCCTGCTACTCATCCTCTCATTTCAATTTGTGACCTCCAAATGTGAGACGATCGACATTCTTCAAAGGGGAACAGACATGCCGATAACTGGGGCAAATCTGAGCGTTCCCCCACACTTACTTTGACAAAAGTGAGTGGAAAAAAAGGCCATATTGTCGGCGTGCTATTAAAAATGATCTTAAAATGTGGAACATACGAAAAGTTTTGTTTTATTCCACATCAATTTGGAAAACAATAGAGCTATATCCATTTTTAGGAAAACAAATAATTGTGTGTATGTGGTCAACACCAAGTTAGGCCAAGGCCTCTGTGATTGTGAAGTTGTGTGGAACAATATCCAGTTACAAAGCAACCTGAAGTTCCGACTGTTGCCGGACAAACAGCAACTGGTTATGTTAAATGTTTATAACGTGTCTCACAGCTCATTCTCCGCAAAAAAAATCACAAAGTGAAAAGTTTACGTCTGCTTTGTCAATACCAGGCAAGCTGACATTAACAATTAGCCTAGCCGCTTATACATTTCTTCTTCTACTACAACTCTTTCTTCCTGATATTTTCCGGCAATCTGGAAAGTCTGTGGCATCGCGCTGCCTCCCACTGGCCAGTACTGCTCCAAAGCCAAACATCTGTTTTTTTTTTAGATTGCTTGTGGAGATCTAGTTATTTGTCAGGTGTACTTTGTTGCTCATCTTGAGTACAGCCCAAATTTTAAAACCACTAAGAACACACGATTTCCCCCCCCCCCCCCCCCCCCCCTCGCAATGTGTGGGATCGCTCACGTTTTTAAAATCGTGTGCACCCTGCTTCACCACCAGCAGCTCTCTTCAAAACAATCAGATGAAGCCTGCCAATCTCCACTGAGATCGTCTCTAACCTCCCTTCCTGCATCGCTCACCCCCTCCCTCCTCCTCTTTTCAGTCTGGGGAAAAGTTCAACGACCTCTCACAGGCAACCAGCTGATTCTTCGTGGAAAGGAATGCCAGGAATGCATTGATGTGGGGAAACAAACAAGCGGTTTGATGCGAGCGAGAGGGAGCGAGCGAGCCTGTAGATAAGCTAGTCTGCAGTCTGTAGGGGAACGTGCCCCACACATTCGAATGATGTCACCGAATAACTTCATCTAAACATTCTTCAGTGATGAACCAATGCCATCTGACGACATTCGTTTCTCTTTCGTCCGTGTGAGACGCACATCTGTTTGAACAAACAGCCTTACAGTGACCTTCATTATCGGGAAAAAAAGCACCCGACGAACAAATAAGTCACCTATAGTGACAGTCGAGGTCTGCAGAGGTCCATCATGTGTGGGAGGAAGCATTTTTGCCTGTGGTCTAAATGTCATTAGTTCTGGAGTTCCTGTTGCGAATGCTTCTACAGGGCAAAGGTTAACAACAAGTCAAGCAGGAAAGACACTGTAAAAATACCAGAGGTGGGGGATTCTCATCATATGAGTTGGACTTGTGTCAGTTCCAGTCGATGATTTTATGACTTAAGACTTGCTTGGCAAAAACTTCTGAAAGACTCAGCTGGACTTTGACTTAGCATTCATGAGACTCGATTAGACTTCGATGGCAATGACTTGACAAGTCCTTCTGTTTACATTTGAAAATCATGTTTTTAATATTGTGTGCCTCTTTTTTTTTTTAAATAAAAAGGGTGTTTTTGTCATTCGCTCCGTAGACCTAGCAACCACGGCCACCTTTAGGCTACGCTCTGAGACAAGGGCTGAGGCTCTATTGTTGAGTTAGGGTTACGGAGGAAGCTCCTTAGAGGTAGGTAAGCTAGCTATCTGAATTGTGAAGCTAAGATAGCTAAGCTAGCAGCTAACCGAGCTATCTTAGATGCACAATTTACAAGTTAAACATTAGCATGACAGTTTAGCTCATGAAAGCCCATATCCCATTGAGGGACAAACGATTGTGAGTGTTGACGAAGGTAATGAATGCGTGCTCCCGGCAGGGTTCGTTTAAGGTGACTTTTAATGGTCTTTCCTATCGCAGAGAAATTTTGAACATGTTTTCAAACTTGAACGAATGCTGATGTGAAATCCACAATCGCTAGTGTGGAAAACGTTAGCTTCTCAGTGGGATATTGAGCTTAATATCTGGTGAAATATTAACTAAACTTGATGTCAGTTATGCATTTACTGTAGAAGATAATAAAGTGATAGATTAGACTTTACGTAGCTAGAGTTACAGCCCTTAACCAGTGAATCTTTGACTGTGATCACACTTGTTCACAGTGAAGGAAGAACCCGATTGGATAGTGTATCTTTACCTGCCAAGCTATGCTAACAAGATGGTGCTTGAGATAAATCTAATTGAATTTTCAGTGACATTTTCACATTACTTTGTGTTTAGGTTTGTGGTTCTTCATTTTCACTTCCTATGACCCCAACATTTTACGCCGACGGTCTTTTCCAAAAGGCTATCGAGTGCCATGCATGTGGACGGTTGTGCGAGTACATTACTTTGCAGTCAGCAGACGCATCAGCTGAGAATCAGATGATTGTTGAGTCAGATGACTGAAAATCGGACAACTCATCTCCTGCTTTCTTTTTCACACCCAAGTTAGAAAAAACTCAACTATTTCTTATTTCATAGTTTCAGACCTGATGGTCACACTACAGCCAAATAACGCCAGAATGCTCTCTCCTGACTGCATAAAGTCATTGCTTCACCTCTATTTGGTAAATATCACCTTGTCTTTTACACTGACTCCTCTGGTAATGAGGCAGTTCTGCCCATACTGATTTGTACGCAAGTCAGAACGCACCACAGTCTAAATCACAAAAGAACGCTGACGCTGGAATAAAGTAATAAATGCGCAGACTGGTTCATTGCATGCTATTCTTGACCGTGAAACATCATGTCAGCTCCAAGGTCCATGGAAGTCCATGAATTTAACCCAGACATAGTTTTGCCTTTGTATTTCTCAATCTTTTGTCTTCCATGAAGTGAAAAGATGTTCCCAAATTAAAATTTAAAAAGCAGCAAATGAGGGTTGACGTGCAGGCTAGTTTAATTTTTCAAATTGCGTTCATTACACGGAGAGAAAAATAGATTCTTATTAGATTTTTTTTTTTTTTTAATAGCGTGTGCCATCAAATGTGAAAGACAAATGAAGCACTTTATAGGTCAATTTGCAGACTTAATTAGAAGAAGGTGGTTAGACTCGCCTGCTTCCTCTGCCCTCGTCTAGACATGTCGACACGTCCTCTGTACGGCGAAATGACATAAATGAATGAATCAAGGCGTTGGAAAAATGTGCTGTGACAGGAAACAGGCGGCGCCATCCCTACAAGCATTATGCATTGTCAAAAAAAGTGCTATTCAAAACAGCTCGGGGGGGAATCAATCTGTCAAGTCCTCTGGTTTCCAATTCTTGCCATGTTCTTTGAAGTAGATGGCATTATTTGAAGTTGCAACGACAGACCGACAACTAATTAAAATGTGCACGGGTGAAATTGATGCCCCACTGCCCGTATGAATCCCCCATCAGGCGGTGGGATGAGTTCAGGGTTCTGGATTATTCAGATTATTCGACAAGCTTCATACATCTGGAGAGGTTACAGATGCGCACTTATCGGCCATTTTGTTATATAAACAGCAAAAACTGGAAACTGGACTTAAAGTGGAAGTCAAACCCCTTTTTTTTTTTTTTTTTTTTTTACACAATATTTTGTATGTGCCCCCATATTCTAAAAACGACATTCTGATTAATATTGTGTTTATGGAATATGAGTTAAGCAGCAAAATGCACCCATTTTTATCCCTCTCAGCAGGCTGCTATTTTGACGCTTACGCAAACTCAGAAAACCGTTCAACCGTGTTTGGATGTTAACAAACAAAATGGCTGTCCCCTGAGATGAGTAAAACCAGGTGGATTTTGCTGCTTAATTCATATTCAACGAAAGCAATATTAAACACAATGCTAAGTTTTGACTTAACTGCCCCGTAAATATTTTTTTTTAACCAAGTGAAAAGCAGTAGCATTGCTATTACCAAGTGTGCCTTCCAAAATTATTGCCGATAGCAATTAGCATGCCCAGGCACCCTAAAAGCTTAGTAGTTGTTAGTAAGTTAGTAAATACAGTATATAGCCCAAAGGCTGACTTTTTAATACAACCAGATTTTCCTTTGATTGTGCAAGCGTACGTAATGGAGTGCATTTAAACATCCAAATCAATAGAACATGTTCATTGTGATGATATCTGAGCAATGGCTGACCTCACTTGGCGTTTTCTGGACAGATCCTGTTTCCAGATGCTACCAAGGGCACACATTACCCATGCATTTTGGAGAACAACAATAATAGCATACTGTTTGTTAATGGCCAGTGTTGCAACGGGAAATCCCAGCTGTGGTACTGATACCGTGCGTGTGGGGGTGTGTGTGTGTGTGTGTGTGTGTGTGTGTGTGTGTCCTGGCCCTGAGAGATGGAGTAGGCACCCCGGGGCCATCTGCTCCCCGCCATGCTCACATGTCACACTGTGACAACACGGCATTATTGATTCACACAGCCACATCCGCTTGTGTGTGTACACGCCGGCGTGCCGCACTGTCCGTGTGTGTTGGCAAGTATGTACACACACCATTTGTGGACAGCAAATAATTGATTTGCACCAGTACATCCGCTTCTGTGTTTGCCAATGACTTTATGTGTGTTTGTGTGGTTGAACTGTTTCAAAAGTTGAAAAGGGTCAATGCACCTAATAAATAAATTCCCAGGACAAAGGGGACACGTTTTGGAAAAGTGACGTTCTAATTGTTTTCGTGGTGAAAGTTCTGAGGTTAAGGTTCAAATCTTGGCTATCAAGCGGGTCCATCGGCTTCCTACCATATTCACATAAATATAGGCCTATGCTTGGTTCATTCATTGTGGATACAAAATTGTCCATAGGTGTGAATGTGCTAACTTCAGCTTACCTGCAACACCAATTAAGATAAATCTTATCAAAAATTTAAAGTGTACCGAAATAGCTAAGCGTCATAAGTGATTTCAAACAACCAAGTAAATCTTTTGTTACTTATCCATTCCTGAAAGTATTTCTGCTAAATTAGCCAGTGGTAGATTCACACACTGAGATTGGTTGGCAAACAGTTGAGGAGGGTGTACCCCGCCTACTGCCCGAAGCCAGCTGGGATAGGCTCCAGTAGCCCTGCAACCCTTGGTCACGAAAATGGATGGCTGGATGGATAGCTTCACGCAAACGGCATTCATTTGCAGTATTTACGTGGAGGGGTGAACTGGAAGAAGTCTCTGAGTCTTCAGAAATCTCCAACACCACGATTAGGGGCGAGATTAGTTGCTATTTAGTGCTTCCTATTTAATACATACTTCAATAATGGATCCATACATGACATCTTAACAGTAAACTGTCATGTAAAGATGACTACAAGCAACTATAATCACGTTTTAAACCGCTCTGTTTAAAAAAACAAAAAAAACAAAAAAAAAAAACAGATCAGACATATGATGACATACTAATTGCTAATTATCTTAAAGCTGCTCTCTGAAACAATTTGGCCAAAAATATTACTACAATAGCCTTTTTATTTGACCATTTATGGCTGAAACATCTTCTAATTAGTAGATTAACACCTTAACTGTTTACAATGGGTATTTTTGCAAGCCTCTGGCCAATAGTTTTCAGACTGGATTCAGGTTCGATTTTTTTTCCCCCCCGCCCACTCATACAAACACACACACACACAACCAAATATGGTCTCCCAGGTAGGGAAGCAAACCCACGCCAACCGGCACCGCAGGCAAGTGACAGTAGCACCCCGCCACCAAGTGCCCGATTCAGGTTTTAATTTCCCGCCCTCTGTCTGCGGATGTGATGCCATGTTCGCGTGTACGTGAACAAGGGTATGTGCAGTTTCAGTTTTCATCAACAGGTGGCAGTAGCGATTCGAAATTGAATTTTCTGCGTTCAGTAGCAAACATCATACATGCCAGTTGGCACTTACAATGTCTGTTGCTTGTCATAGTCGCTCAAGTTGGCTAACGTAACAAAACACAACTTGGGGCAGTAGGAAGTAATTTTATAAACATGAACACTCCCTGCCTAGAACAAACATAATTTAGCAAAATGCCAGAACAAGTCTTTAGCATCCAGTTTTATTTTATTACAAGACTAGAGCAGAGCTGGTTTTTCTTTTCTGGTAAGTCAACAACCTAATACATGATCCAAAATACTGTAGTATATTCAGTGTTTTCATTAGCAGTGTTTAATCTTGCTGCAGATAAACTCCTCCTCCCATAGAGAAACGTAGTGTAGTGCAACATGGACGGACAGACGGAGTGATTCGAATTAACAAATTCACTTTGTATTGTGCATCTTGGCCTAACTCGATAGCCTCAAGTAGCATAGCATAGTCAAATAGTAAAAAGTTGCATTGCATTATGTATGATGCAACCGTATCCAGCGGGTCAACCTCAAACAAGATTTGTCATTGTTTCAGATCACCAACAATTTTGACTATCTCTACTATAGCCTGACGAATCTCTTAAGGTCAGTGTCACTCTCGTTTTGCCACCCAGAAATATCCTGGCAGAAGCTAACCATTATGATATACATTTGTTGAAAACAATAAAACAAGCTTTACAATGCAATGTTAAATCTTAGCTACATAAAAACATGAAACATTTTCATAACAAATATTACAAATGTCCGAGGGTACCTACTACCTAGCTAGCGGCTAGCATGAAAAGCTAACATAGCAGTCTACATATTCAAGTGTCTCCTTATGGTAAGAGAGATGGATTCAAATGCATGACACCAGTCACAGAGGATTGACAGCAAAAAACAGTAACAATGTCAAATATCGATTAGCAGATCAACACTTCTGCTCAGTCATCCACATGACTACTAGCAATCAGTTACTAATTTAATGCTGGCTGAAATAAGCTCAAGTGTGCCTGTAGTCATGCATTATAATGACTTGACATCCTAAATGTGTACCTTTAAGGTATATTTTTCTTCAAAATATTTGTCAGACCACATTTTATGACTTTGAAGGTGTTTGACAGTTGCGGTTCCACCGTACACTAACGATCAGTCAAACAAAATGGATGACGCTCAGGTAGGAAGGCCTTTATTGTTCTCAACATCTCGTACCTCCCTCTCTAATCACGTCTCTTATTTGCATGCATTTATGGAGCAAAAGCAGCAGCACATCCAAACAACAGCCTAATACCCTGAGACCTGGCTGCCAGTGTCAGGTAACACGGCGGATCCCTGAAAAATGCAGGGACATGCGAGAGGCTTCTAAATATAGAGGCGGTAGCATCACTTGCTCGCCTTGCAGCCGCTTAATTGTCATGTTAGGCGTAAATCCCGCCCCTGTTCGCTGCGGTGCAATCATTATGTTCTTATCAAACAAAAACACCGTCTGTAAGTTTAAAAAATAAATAAATAAATAAATAAATAAATAAATAAATAAATAAATAAATTAAAAAAAGGCCACTAATGAACCATCTGAGACGGCGGATGAAAGGGTTTTCCACCTTTTCCCGTCACGGTGGGAGCGGGATAACGAGGAGCCCGCTGGGAGGCCGACTGACTTTGCCAGTGGGCACAACCTTGTGAGCTGTGCAGCATATCAATATATATATAGAGCAAGGTTAAACGTTTCTTCCGATTGTCTGTTTTGGGGACAACCACACACCCCGTTCCCCCCGCAAGTCTTTTGAAAGAGATCTGATACAGGGCTGTATCTCAATTAATTGCTGGTGCAACAGGGGCCAGATGGGACGGCTTTTTTTTCTTCTTTTTCAGACTGTTTTTAGCTAACAGCATAACAGACTGTTGCATGGCTGGCCTTTGGCTACAGCACATTATTTCTACATGGTTACTCCCCAAATTACAAAAGTCCCTCATGTCCTACTGTTCTCAAGAAGAATTATTAGCAACCAGTCCCAGTTAGCATAGTAGTGTCTGGAAATTTCAATGAATTTTCAATGATTGTTCATCTTAAGTGAGGTAAACTCAATTTTTTGCCATCTTAATTTTTAGATTGAAGGGGAACAAAATGGACATGTGTGTTCTGACTACTCTCTTACAGTGTGTTGTGGACTCGAGAAGATCACCAAGTCACACCATGCACATAAATCTTATCGTTAACATTGCAGTGACTGACTTGCGAGACCCATTATGCAAAGATGGAACACAACCAGAAGCACACTCATTTGTGTCCGCCAACAGGCCGGCCTTCCTGATTGGCTAATGCTCCATCCACATCCCAACCTCGGAATCCGGGGTTTGGCCGACCTCCCTGTTGACCACACAGAGGATTTTTCCATCATAAATATTAAATGGATTTAAGATTTATTATCACTGGCCCTGTGGAATAGTAATCACCTAACACGTCCCACGCCGCAAGATAATTGATAAAGATAATCTTTTGGAGACATTCTTGAATCTGTACTTTGCTGACTTTAATGCAAAGAGAAACTGCTGAAATTCAGCTCAATTACCACTATGTGTAGCCGACAGAAACAGAAAGTTGTTGGTGATTAACTGATCTGTACATGCGAACATCTTCCGTACAAATGGACCATTATACGTGCGCAAACACATTGACTAGGTTTGTTCCTGAACCCGAAGCTGACAAAAGAGCAAAAAAAGGCCCACACCCTTCATTGGCCACTCAGGAAAGAAACACCCAGCTCGTCTCCATTATTTATTTACAGTCTCGCTTCCCAAGCAGACATTCCTGCGGCTCTCCTGAGGAGAGAAGGCCCGAGAATAGTCACACGGGAACGGGGTGGAAACGGGCGCAGCAGCACAAACAAAAACAAATCACTAAATCTCCCAGACATTACCAGAACAGCTTTTTATGAGGTGTTGCCCAGGTGCATACTTGTGACGTGTTCCCAAAACGCTCGGCACGTCTGGAATGTTCGGCGAGGCGACAAAAGCAGGTGGAGTGTGCGCAGATAAGAAATAAACTCTTTGTGTCTTTGCATCATTAGAAAGTAGACATCCTTCTCGTCGTATGTCAGCCTGTTTGTTAAGATGACTGACAGCTCAGACGATCAAACTGACTTCAGAGGAAAACAACAAAAAGACTCCAGACAGTATCATGCATCACTTCCACTGTCAGAAATGGGCATACAGTAGTCGTACAGAATTAAAGTCTATCCTTTCAGGCAACGGTCCCCAACCCAAGGACAGAGGACTGGTACAGGTACTGAAAGATATTTTATTTTGAAAATCAGGTCCAATCAGCCTCTGCACATGAAAAACCACTCATTTAGGTCATGTGATACAGTAGTAAAACAAAGGTAAGCACGCAAGCTAGCAAAGATGAGCAAGTCTTTGGAAGAGCTTTTTCAGAAAGGGTAAACAATGAAACAGGAGGCCATCTCTGAATGTATTTGGTCCTTATCAGAATTGGTGTTAAAGTAACTTTTTCCACAATGTTAAAATTTCAGTGTAAAATTAACTCAAAACTGAGTAAAAATGGGCTTATACTGCACAGGGTTAATAGTACAATTTCATATTGCCGGTTAAATAACTCTGGAGAGAGTAAACATGACTCGCAGAAGTGTTTATTATTTACTGCAGTAGAAAATCAACTCTTCCCCCAAACACTCTTTAGCACTGCATGGAGTTGTAGATTAGAAGATTAACACTGTTATTAACAAATAACAGTTTAGTGTTCATTTTACAGGCAATTCTGACACACCAAATCCGTAGGCTCGCAAATGAGGCAATGATGCCCTCAAAACCGTCCAAAAATCTCTGAATACCTTGCTTGTTGTTTCCAACATCCTATCTTTGTAAAATGTGATTTTTTGCAATGATAAGGACCAAAAAAATTACAACATGGACGGGACATGAGGTGTCATTGTCTCTCATTTCCCCAAGATGCAATCGGCTCGTTCAACACAAAAAAGCACAGTGTACCCACTAGGAACAACTACGTTCCACATAACACTGAGTTGCATTTCTAATAACTTGTTTTTATTTGATTCAGTCAGTTTATAAAAATATCTTTTTATGAAACCAGTCCTTGGCACACAAAAAAACTACTGCTTTAAGGTACAATGTAGAGTTATTACGACTGGACCCAAAGACAAATGTTTGTATCTTTTACAGGAACAGACAGTGTAGGCTATGAACGTCCCACAAGCTAAAATAGTAATGTCACTTTTAGGCTACCAATGAGAATCCATTCTACTCTACTCGACAGTCTCCAATCACCTTTAGAATTTGGATCAGAGCCAAGAGTTAGCCACCTTTGGCTTTTACACCAAACTCAGCAAGTAGCAAACATATTGCCGCAACTATATGTGCGTGTTCACATGGTGACACATAAAGGATAAGTGAGTGTCAGGTGTTAATCTTGACACCCTGGTTCCGGCATTGCAGAGTATTCTTGCACACGGAGGGTGACCCACCTGTTACTGCTCGGATGTGACAGTGTGAGAGGCCCCTTTTAAACTCCCTGTAATTTCTTGCCGCTCTGGATAAATGGCACCCATGGGGGGGATGAAGTCAACCCAGGAATATTCACAGTGGTCTGACCAATTGCTAACAGATCTCAGACTCAAAACTAGTTTGGTGCAACCTGAAGTCAGCTAGAAATTGAGCAATGTTCACAATATGGCATTTAAATGATACTGAGCACTAGGGCTGCACGATATTGGAAAAGCATGCGATATGCGATATAGATGCTGAATATAGCAATATCGATATTATTGAGATATTTAACATGTACATAAAGAAATGTTTATTTCCTTATGAAAGAATTTAAAAAAAATTCCCATGCGGAAAAATAATCTAACTCAATGTATTCTTAATTAATTGTAATTACCTCTCGATAATGTTCAACTATTGGATGGCAGTGTACATTTTCGTTAAGTACACTATGTTCCAACTATGTTTTGCATTTGCATTATTAGGGTCGGAACACCCATGGAACTAGGGGCGTGGAAATCAAATAAAAAGAGAGGATGCGGAAGGGATTTTTATTTTTTTTTCCAGAGAGTGCAGTAGTGAATTGTATTGTCAGTTTCTCTCCTCGAACCGAGTGTCTTCTCTCCTTTTTTTGTAATGTTTAATAAATGTCAAACAGGTAAACCTGACAGTCTGACTGGTCAAATTCAAATAAAAGCATCAAATGTCAATATGCATGTCTTTGCAATATGCATATTGCATAGGCCAATATCGTGATATCGATATTTTTTCGATGTTGTGCAGCCCTACTGAGCGCAAAACTGGCATCGAAACAGGAGTTGAGATTGAAAGAATTGAATCATTGGTTGTAACATTCTCCCTCGCATAGTGACACCCGACAACCACCAAAATCTGTAATGCGAAGTGCACAGTTCAAACATTTCCACTTGAAGTCATAATAATCCTCAGTAACGTACTTAGCATATTCCAAGTGTCTCTGTAGCCGGATGCTCTTACAGTTTTGTTTTTTACAGTCGTTTACACACTAACATGAATATTTTCACACAATTGTCCAGAGTTGCACAACAATGGGCAGACTCAGCTTCACACTTTTTGGTAAACATTACACAGTGATTTGTACACACTACATTTTCATACCTTAGACACAGATAAGGACTGTGAAGATACTTCCTGGTCATTACAAAGCACAGGCTTGTCAATCACCACACCAATAAACATTAGATATTCACTTCCAACCAGTGTGGAAATTAGATCATGCAGTCAACAGTCGTAAGAAAAACTACTATTTTGTCCTGATTTTTATTGTTGAGTGATGCGTTACTGGAGCTGAGTATGGTAAGAAATACATGTTTTCAGTCTGCAATTTGTGTATTTTGTAGTCCTTTTGAAACAGGTTCCATGTAGAGGGGTCAGTGAGTTTTTGCTTATCACGTGCTAGTTGCCAATCTTCGTCCTGTTTACATTCTTGTGACTTATGCTGCATTCGAGGATGGTCGGAAGTCGGACTTTTCCAACTTCAAACCAGCAAGTATGCACGGGAACGCTCCCTTAAACCCGGAAATCCCACTTGCCAAGTCAGAAAAAAAAAAAAAAGTACCCCAACTTCACCGACTGACTACAATGTGATGTCACTCCACACTGATTTTTCCTTTGGAAACACAGACCGTGAATGGTAAAACACAATTTACTCTAGTCGCTACAGCCATTCTTCTTCCTGTTTACATTCTTGTGACGAATCAGCAATGTCACGTGGTTTGTTGTGAAGCATTTTGGTACGCTTGGAATTTTTTTACTCAACATGAAGCTGAACCAGTTGGGACATAGACTAAGACAATGCTTACAACGTGTGTTCAAACATTTCAATTTCTTGGGGTTTTGCATGTATGAACACAAGCAATATGGTGATACGCCCCAATGACCATGATTCAGATAATCACGACATGAAGTTTTCACATCATTTCATCTCTACAAAAAAAAAAACAACAACAAAAAAACACACACACACACACACACACACACACACACACACAGTCGGAACCTCTGTGGTGTCATTCCACCAGCATTTGACATTGCGAAGGGTTAGCCTCCCTCCTCCTCCTGAATTCCACAGACAAGAATGTCTGGAACAAGCCTCTTTGTGCTCGGAGGATCTCAAGGGGGACGTCAGATCTCTTCACTCCAGAAAGAAACTCTTCATGTCAGGCCGGCCCCCGTAGGAAAGAAGCTAAAGTGGACGCAAACATGGCGGAAAATGGCAAAAGGCTGAGAGGCCTGGCCAGCTAAAGCGCTACAGTGGGAGATGCCTGCTTTAAGCACGATCTACTTTGCAGAAACTACACAAGGTCTTAGCAAAGACCCATTCAATTTCATTGAGGAGTTTTGCCGTTACAATCAACATCAGTCACAACAGCACAACGCACTCCAGGTCATCTTTACTTTCGCATCATGTCCTGGGTTTGAATGGAGCCCACTGAGCAAGCCGACGTAGGGAAAAAAAACGTAGTTTCTACGTAATGGGCATACGTAGAAAACATATCACATTTAGGTGCAGATTGCAATATCAGATCATGTAATTTCGTCAAATGTCATATATAAAACATCGGATTCAAAATAGGTCATGCGGACGTCATTTTGGCGTTTATATAGACCAAATTAAAACAATTGTAGGTCTATATTCATCATTAAAAATGACTTAAAATGTGTGAAATCATGCATGGAAATGCTCAATAAAGAAATACAAATATAGCGTACTAATCCAGTTTGTTAGAATAGGTTTATTGTTTTAAAGCCATGTGTGTTTTGCTACGTGGCCATTGGATGGTTCAGTGGAAGATGAATAGGTGCCGTGCCCTCCATTTCTTTGCCCTCCTCTTCCCCCACTAAGTTAGCATACATCTGAAAAGAAGAACATATGAAGAGGTGAATAATCACTTGACCAAAGTATCTTGAAACATGTAAACAGGGGCCCGGAACAGCAGTGGTGTCGGTGCGTGGTTAGCTATAGCTCCTAGCACCTAGCATAGCGCCCAGCCAAAACATGTACCATTTTTTAGCCGCATGGCTGATAAAAACGTAGCTCAGCAGGTCCTCCCGATAATGCTTGTGACAGATCACAAGCTAATTTGGACAAGCACATGAATCATGCCACGAAGGTGTTGGACAGGCGCACGCGTGGCTAGCTATAGCTAAAGTTCCGAGCATAGCGCTCAGCCGAAACGTGTACCATTTTTCAGCCGCATGGCTGATAAAAACAGAGCTCAGCAGGTCCTCCTGATAATGCTAGCTACAGATCACAATACAGCATTGAAACAAAAAGTATAAACGTGGCTATCAGAAAATAAAAGGAGCAGCTTAATGCAACTTACCTTGAGCAGATCAGCAGGACCACTTCCTCTGTGAATGCTAGAGAGGTGGAGCCTATTTAAACCACACGCAGGGTACAATGAATTTCCACATTTGTGTAGAAACGATGTATTTATTAACTAAAAAATGAAAATAAAAACACACAAAAAATGCATTTAAAAAAAAAAAGGGTAACAATTACGTTATAGCTATGACGTGCGTATGAGACATTATATCAACGTCCATATTAAGGCCATGGTTAGATATGTCAACCTATTTTGGCGGACATATGGACGTACAATTTCGGTCCACGACCGGCCGACGCGATACGCACACGATCTAGAGGTCGGATGTTTAGTGGGAGCCCACCCGAACGGTGCTTGGCGCCGCCAATGATGCGTTAAACGGTCCGGGAGACGCAAATTGGAGATAAGTGAGGTTTTTATTTTGGCCCTCCCGCGAGCGTTTAAAATGCGCTTCCTTTTGGACCCAAATCTGTGAAAATGTATTTAAAATGACCAAACAGACAAATTTGCAACTTATCCAATATAAGATACTTCATAGAACATATATTACACAATATATGATGAAAAAAATGGGACTCTCTGACTCCGACATTTGTCTCCAGTGCTCACAAAACACTGCCGATACTTATCTTCATGCTTTATGGTCATGTACTCCAGTGCTGCATTTCTGGACTAAAATCTTGGAAAAGCTCGCTGATATATTAAACTGTAGGCTTCCTTTATCTCCAAGACTGTGTTTACTAGGTGACTTAACAATAACTGAGCGACCATGTAAACAATCTCAATCTATATTTATAGCCCTTACTATTGCTAAAAAAATAATCCTTGTCAATTGGAAAAATAAACAATCTCTAAATATCGACCACTGGTTAAACTTACTAATAAATTATATCTCAATGGAAAAAATCTCTGCCTTAAATAAAAATCAAGTATCAAGATTTAAACAAATATGGTCTATGTACATAGAATATTTTAATCTCAATTTGGCAACTTAATCCTGCCAAGATTCTGCCTGTTAACGAGAGCCACCACATCGTTACAACTTCTGTTTTCGCTGCTCCTGTATTTGGTATTTTGTATCTGATTGTTTTTATTTTTATATAGTCAGGAACCTAGTTGCTGCTAGTGGGCTCGAGCATACCACACTATACGACACTATACTCAATAACTCCTTAAGATCTATTTCTAGTGGGCACTAAGCATCAACACTTGGTGTTACTGCATGCTAATTAGTCAATTTTCTTGACGCCGTCCCCTGTGGTCGGGCGGGGGTGGTTCTGCCCCCCCCCCCCCCCCCCCCCCGTTGTCTGCTCGGTGGCGGTTGCGTCTTGGCCGCTCCCTGGGCCCCCTGTGGGGTGCGGTGTTGGGGTGCTTCCCCTGGTGCCCGGGGCGGTGCCGTCCCGGCGCGGTCCGCTGCTCCGTGCCCGGCGGCGCGGTTCGGGGTGGGTGGGCCTCCGGTGTGCCCCGTGGTTCCCTCTCCCCTCCCCCTTCCTCCCCCCCGTCGCCTCTCCCTCCTCGCCTCCTCCCGCCCATCCTCCTCTGCCTCCCGGTCCCTTTTCCCTTGTCGCCCTCCCTCCTCCTCTCCCCCCCCGCCTCCTGCCCTGCAGCCGCCCTTTCGCCTTCTTGTCGTCTTCTCCCCGCTTCCCCCGCCCCCCCCCCCCCTTCCCTGTCTGCCCTGCGGCCCCTCCCCCTCCCTCTCCCTGGGCCTGGGGCTCCCTCCCCGGCCCGGGCGTCGGGCTCCGGGGGCCGGGCGAGGGTTTGGGGCCTGCCCCGCTCCGGTATAACTCCTGGTGCCCCGGGCGGGCCCCGGTGGCTGGTGGGCTGTCCGGTAGCCCTGCTGCGCTGGCTGTCCGCCCATTGTGGTGCCGGGTGGATGAGGTGGGGGGCGGCGGGGGGTGGGGGTGCTGGGGGGCGGGCGTGCCACCTACACCCGCCGGGTTGGGTGAGGCCCCGCTGGTCGCTCCTCTTACTCACTTCACTAGCTTGCACTATACACTTTGTAAATATACACATAGGGCACACAACACATTTCTTGGTGGGGTGGGGAAGGGTGGAAACACCGTCTTCACCCTTCAACTCCCCTCCAATTTTAATGCACCTCACGTCCAAGGGGAGGGGTGAGTTGGGGCGGGGAGCCATCAGAGGGGATGGACTGCAGTGCCTGGCAGCGCTGTGGTCCCCCCCATTTGTGTCCCTGCCCCACCACTTTGTCCCTCCATTCCCTTTTTTAATGCACCACACATATACATATTCATTTTTTGGGGGGGGATACGGGTGTGTCGGAGTAGGGGAAATTTTTTCCCTCTGCTCCGACTCACCTGCTCCCAATTTTAATGCACCACACGCACACACTTGTATATACACTGGGTGGGGCCACATTCACGGTGTAAGGGTAGAGCTCGCCAGTCGGCGAGCTGGCGGACTCAGTAACAGGGTTAGGTGTCACTTGTACTCTGGCGTGACGACCGGGGCCTCTCCCCACCGGGCTCGGTGTTCTGGTGTCCCGCCTTCTCCCCTGGTGCTTCCTCCTCTGCTTCCCCCCTCCCGCCGCGGTGCAAATCTCGCGCGGCTGGAGGTGGGGTGGGCACATCTTCCCTCTCTGCGCTGCTGCCCGGTGCCGGTTTCCGGGGGGGGGTGGGGGGTTCTCGCGGGGGGCCGGGTTCGCGGGGGGGGGGGTGGCGGCCGTCGGGGGGGGGCGGCTTGTTTGGGGGGGGGGTGGAGGTATGGGTGGGTGGGGGGTTGGGTGCTGGGGGTCGGGGTGTGTTCGGGGGTTTGGGGGTCGGGGGTGGTGGGGCCTGGGTCGTGGTGGATGGCGGGTTTGGGTGGGGTGCGGGGGGGTCGTGGGGGGGTGGGGGCTGGGGACCGGTGGGGCGCTGTGGGGGCCCGCTGGGCCTCGTTCTGCGGCCTTGGGCTCGGGGGTGTGGGCCGGGGCTGGGGCGGGGGTGTTCCGGGTATCTGGGTCGGCTCGCTGACCGGTGTCCGCTCGGGTGGCTTGGGGGTGGCCTTGGTGCTGCCGCGGCCTGGGGATTCCGGGGGGGGTGGGGGGGGGGGGGGGTGCTCGCTTTGCTGGACCGCGGTTGACGGCTTCTCTCTTTGGTGGTGGTCCTTATGCATGCCAGATCCGTCGCACCAGCATCTACTGAAACTCAACAGAAGTACCCTCTCCCTCCCACAGCCCCTTGAATCAGTTGGTGCTGGTGTCTGTGGTTCTCACTTTTCTTTATCTATCCTTCCCTCCTTCCTCTCTTTAGTTTTTCCTCTGGTCACTTGAGATCTTAATTTATTAGAAGTATGAGGTTTCTGGGGTTGGCATAAGACTCCGGTTTTGTAACCACGCAGGAGGGGTCTTGTTGGTGCTGGACTTCACTTTGATGGATTGGATGTACTGGCTTCTATTGATCTCACTCTGCCTTATCGATCCTTCCCTCCTTCCTCTCTTTAGTTTTTCCTCTGGGCTCTTGAGATCTCGCTAAATTTGCTGGAATTTAGAGGCTTCCGGGGTTGGCGTAAGACTTTGATTTTGTAATCATGGGGAAGGCAGGAAGTGTTTGGTCGGTGCTGGATGTCACTTTGATTTACCTTTCTTTTCTCTTTATTTCTTTTTTTTCTGACCTTTTCTCTGGTCTCCTGACCATTTAAATCTCACGACTCTGGCAAGATTCTGAAGTACCTGGTTAAGGCGAAGGGTAATGGGATATTTATAAGGTTTTAGGTGAATGAATGAGTATAAATTTATACGTATTTGCACGCACGCACGCAAACGCACGCAAACGCACACACGCAAACGCACGCACGCACGCAAACGCACGCACGCAAACGCACGCACACATACACACACACAAAAAAAAAAAAAAAAAAAAAAAAAAAAAAAAAAAAAAAAAAAAAAGGAAAAGAGCAATGATGACAAGACGTTGAATCGGTAAGACTACCGAATGAACAATTCTGAGCTCTTCAAAAAAAAAAAAAAAAAAAAAAAAAAAAAAAAAAAAAAAAAAAAAAAAAAAAAAAAAAAAAAAAAAAAAATAAAATGCGCTTCCTTTGCCAGTTTGCTCCACCGCCACTCAACGTGTCACCTAAATGGAGATTAATGACTTCCTCCGCCATCCCACATCCACTCAGCCGCAGTTGGAGGAGGCTCGGCTCGGTAGGAGGGGCGGGGTTTGGCGGTCCAGATGCCTGCCGCATTGTGGCAACATGCGAGGCTCACCTGTCAACTGGCATTAACGTGCAACTAATTGCCCGCCCAGTCCCTCACCCCCCTGCAATGAAATAGACCACCTGGCGGCTTGCTGCATTCCTTTTGGCAACCTGATCCAAGTTCGTTAAAAAAGGCGCTCACGCAGGTGCATTAACTCCTTTCTTTCTCACTCTGATAAATACAAAGGAGTGTTAGGGGTACAGTGAAAAGGAAAAAAAGATGGATATATTTTACATAAAGCATATTTTAAAGATAAAAAAAAGTGTTAAGTCATAATATTAATACAATGTGTATGTTTTTGAGGGAAACTTTTTTTAAGAAAATGTATTACTTTTTCTCTCAAAAGAAAATAACTTTTTTCTCGATAATATTTATTCTATAAAACGTTTTTCTTTCCAAAGTGTATGCATTTTTTCTTGAAAATATACCATGTTTTGCTATATCACGGTTCACTGCTGGCTAAGCATAGACAGCCTCGGGTGCACCTTGAATTGCTTTAATTAACAAAATAAATACAAGCATATTCACATGACTTGTCGTTTGCTACAAATGATGACGCCTTACTTAATCTTGTAAAAAAATTATATATATATATATATATATATATATATATATATATATATATATATATATATATATATATATATATATATATATATATATATATATATATATATATATATATACATACATACACATACATTTTTCCCCCCTGTCAAAGGTATTTGGCTTTCTCTTAAAAATATAAAACATTTTTCTAAAAAATATCCAAATTTCTTTCTTTAAAAATATGACTTGCTTGAAAAGGTATGACTCTTATTATGACTAATGTAAAAAAAAATTAAAAAAAAAAAAAAAAAAAAAGATTTTTCATTGTCATAAGATTCCAACTTTCCCCCTTAAAAATGTATGTATATATATATATATATATATATATATATATATATATATATATATATATATATATATATATATATATATATACATACATATATTTAAATAAAAAAACATGGACATTCAATACTACTTTTTTCTCTCTGACAGATACCAGCATGAGTATTTTACTCTAAAGTAGTTACTGATACCAATGCCAAGTACTGATGCCACTAGTACCTCTTTTGATACATAAAACTTCCCTCCCTCAGATAGAGATAATTTTAAAGAAAGACCTATATATCCCAATATAGCAGTTATCCTTATACGTGCATGACATTGATAGCAATTTTCTATCCTAATTTCTAACTCCTGATTGTAAAATGGCCCCAAGATGCCGGCCGATACTGGCATCGGCCACCGTCGTGGGTACCAACACCTTGAAGTGAGGTCTGGTATTGGTAGGGATGTAACGCTATTCTAACATCACGATACGATATTATCACGATATGAAGGTCGCGATACGATAATTATCACGATATTGTGGGGAGGTTGGCGATAAAAAAAAAAGTCACAATATTGTAAAAAAAAAAAAAAAAAAAGAGCTCATACAAAACAAAAAAATAAAATATATTGTGCTTTTGTACAATACAGCAATGGAAAATATTAGTAAATTATTAAAAACATAAATATAATATATATATATTGAGGCACTTTCTAATTAAAGCACACATTAAGTTCCTACACATATCGACTCGGTTTACATGCATGTTACGTTCCACTTCATGTGACCATTAATGTGGATTTTAAACATAGAAGGGCCAAAACATGGCTTGTGAAAATTAAACTGCACTAAAAAAACAAGCCACCAGATGGTGCTAGGACTGCACAAATGGAAATCAACCCGCCTTTTTTTTTTTTTACAGATGTGCTGCTTTTAATATCGTGACATGATGACGACGATCTATTGTGGCAGTTTTAATATCGTGATATCACAATATTGCCGTTATCGTTACATCCCTAGGTATTGGTACAAACCCATCCCTTACCGTTTATCAAATAATATATAATTTTAATTTTATTAGACTACTATTTTATTTTTATTTTATTATACAGTCTACGTCCTGTAAAAGTAAGATTTTAATCTCAGAAATATACAATTTTATTGTCATAAAATTGATTACAACTTTAACCTGAAAAATATACAGCTTTTTTCCCTCAAAAATGTCTTTTTATTTAGGAAGAAAAAAAAAACTACACCCTAATTCTGTTTAAAGTAATACCTTAATTTTCTTAATTCAGTGTGGCCACTTGAAGAAACACCAGCATAAAGTCAAATTTAACTCTTGCAGTTACGTCACGTTTCCTACTTGAAACAACCGTGGCCACCTGCAAGGGAGTCAGTTAGACGTCATTTTAAAAGCCTACAAACAAACACAAGTGCAAAACGTGCGGGTGAAGCTGCCGCCTCAGTGCTGAATAGGATGAACTCACTCGCCTCCAGGTACAAAGCAGAACGTTCGGGACAAAAGCAAGGGCACATTTGCATGAAGGGAGTCAGCTTTGTCATGTTCACTGGACAAATATTGTAGACTAAAAAGTGCATTCAACTCAGCGGTCATTAGCAGCCGTGCATATATTTGGACTCACTTGGTCCTAAAACAACGGGGAATAGAGTATAGCTGACAGACGGCTGTTTCCACGCCACTCTCCCATGTCAAAAAGCTCGATTGGCCTCCAGCTTTTTTTTTTTTTTTTTTTTTTTTTAAGAACAGTGAAAAACACAACAACAAGACTAGAGACAAAACATCTATTGCACCATAATGTATGAAAGGCCAAATCCGAGTGACTGAAGTTTCATCCTGATTGTGTGTCATTTGGCAGATGGCACATAAGTACCCACATAAATAGATGGAATCGCTCCAAAAAGGGGCAAATGTGGCACATTTTTTTTAATCCATGAAAAGCAGATTAAAGATTAAAAAAAAAAAAGAGGGTCAGGTCATTAAGCAGCACAACTTGGAAGGAGGAAGTGATGTCATGTCTGCCCGCCTATCCGCTTCAGGGTCACGGCAGGGCCTGGGCCAGCTGACATGAGGGCAAAAGTTGGACTACACCCTGGAATGTCGGACAGAGTCAGGAAATGATCCCTCTGTGTGAACCGCTACACTACTAATCAACCGCCATGTTAGGTCAAGAACTGACAAGAGTTTTGATGATGGATGGACGCCATGTTTTAAAGTATTTTCACTCAAGGAGGCAGCACTTCAAACACTAATGCCCACAGTCAACTTCACCAGGCAATCGTTTATGTGCCACTATTTAGAATCTGTGCAGCCAGCAAAACTTGATGCAGCTCAGACAGTATAGTCTAGGACAGTGGTCTCCAACCTTTTTTCCACCACGGACCGGTTCATACAAGTCCACGACTTTCGCGGACCGGCAACACAAAAAGGGGGGCTATTGTTAGGTGCCGGTATATTTCAAAATAAAAGTTTTCAAACTCGTTTTTTGGAAGGGAAGCTAGCTAACTACATAGCATGACATGAGTCGGACATTTGAGACAACAAAATTGAGCTCAGAATAAATTAAATATTACAAAATAACACTATTGAAACACAAAAAGTACTTACCCATGGTAGAAGAACCATGGTAGAAGTCCCAGAAATAATGTCCAAAAAGCATATCGATGTAACAACAGGCAAGCGTGGCTATTGTTGACAAATAGGACTCTCTCGAAACACGGTTGTTATCGCGTGAGCTCAACTCTCCAGCGTGAACACCCGTGATCTTGTCGTCTGGCAGGTGTAGATTTACTGCAGCGTCAAGAGTCCGTCGTAAACAGAGAGAATCCGGTCACTTTTCAAAATAAAACATTTTAAATCAATAAACCGGAAGTACAGTATTTTTTTTAAAAAAATCTTTCAACTGCGGCCTGGTGGTTAGGGACCTAAGTTCTAGGATATGGTCCTCTGCTGTTGCTTGAAAGTGGCACAGGATCCCCCCCCCCCCAAAAAAGAGAATAATGAAAGAATGCAATTGGATGAGAACTCCAGTTTCAACAAGATAAAACAACAGTCGACTAGCACACTTAGCCTAAAGATATTACAACCCTGAAATGTTTCGAATGTAAACTTGAATGTAAATTCTGAATGGATCATCCGCCAAACTGGTCATAGAAACACATAAATTGAGATAATCCCGACTAATCCACGGGATGTTGTTACTCTCTTCACCATCACTGCCTCCCAGCTGCGAAGCACACTGGAAGATGACCTACATTATTGTACCCGAGACATTCACCATCCATCTCAGCAGCCTCTCCTAGCTAGCACCAAAAAAAAAAAAAGTCAGAGGGGTCCAGGCCGTCGCTGGCAGAAAGTCTGGATTAGTGCTGCTGGAAGGCCGAACCGCCTTTGATAATGTGGCACAACCTGCAACCTTGCAAACACACACATACACACACGCTTGAGGGAAATGCTAAACGCTAAGACGGGATCCTCCAAATGAATCATTAATGACACACCCCCTCCCTCGTTTACACTCCAAAATCTGATACCCGCAGGCCAAAATAAGTAAGCATCACAACTGTTATGGTCTCAATGAAAGCACCTCTACTAATGAAGAGGCTAATTCCTCACAGATTGGCCTGATGTGTTCCTTTGGGATGGATGATTGCTGTAAACACAAGGTGAGAAGCTAAAGCTAGCCGCACATCAAGCGATGTTGGACGGACGTGGACGATCGTAAACAAATTAGTCAGTGATTAACACTCGCACTCATACCAATGGTCAGCATAATGAAGTATTTCCATCCATCCATCCCTCCATTTTCTTGACCGCTTATTCCTCACAAGGGTCGCAGGGGGTGCTGGAGCCTATCTCAGCTGGCTCTGGGCAGGAGGCGGGATACACCCTGGACCGGTTGCCAGCCAATCGCAGGGCACACAGAGAAAAACAACCATCCAACTGAACTCAACTCAAGTTTATTTATATAGCGCTTTCAAACAGCCTGAACTGTCACAAAGCGCTTTAAAGAAAGACAAAAAAACAAACATAACATAAAACATTAACACCAATACAATACAGTCACAACAAATCAACATTTTCCTATCCTTACATACGCTTTGATGTTTGAAGCAGTTTTTAGATTAAAGAGGACAGAATCAGCCTCCTTTCAGAAGTTGATCAGAGACGTGATCTCAGCATGCATGACGTCACACACGTTTGCTACAAGCTAAGTTTGCTTATAAGCTAGCTCATAAACAAGCAGCTGCTGCGTTCGCGATGACCATACACACAAAAAAGAATGGTCCAATTTTCCAGTCCCATCCAAACTGCCTCTCCTCCAAGCGCCGAACCTCCATCCACTCCACGACCCGCGTACACCACCGTGCCCAGCGGCGACGTTCGCGTCCTCAGCTCCACCGCCATCCATCCTAACTAACCGGCGTAGACTGTCCAGTGGTGCCGACTTTTCCTCCGAGCAGAAGGGCTATGAAAAATGCTGCCTGTTTCCTGGCGCAAAAAAAAAACACAAGCGGCCCGCAGGTGCACACCTAGGGACAATTCGGAGCGCCCAATTAACCTGCCATGCATGTCCTTGGAATGTGGGAGGAGACCGGAGTGCCCGGAGAAGACCCACGCGGGCACGGGGAGAACATGCAAACTCCACCCGGGAAGTCCTCAGAACTGGGAAGCGGACGTGCTAACCACTCGACCAGGTAGTATTTTATTTGCCAAATTTCTGTCAATGTTGGAACTCTTATTTTCTAACTTCCCTTATAGGTGGAAGTTTATTTTGAAGGAAAGCGGAAAGGGAGAATGAAGTAGGAGACAGCAAATTGCTATAGAGAACAAGATCTTTGAAGAGACACGCGACAAACACTACATTTTAGTAAGATACTTAGCCCGGTTGAAAGTGGCAACAAGGTAAAGATTTTAGCTTATCTTTCAATATATTTATGTTTGTGTTTACCTTTAGAGTTTAATTAGCCTGTATGGAGGTAACGCCTAAGCATGTATGATTGACGGCGTCATGTTTTATTGTTTGCGTGTGAGACAAAAGGAGAATTAAAAGGAAACTTCGGACCACAAGTAAAGCTTCATTATTACAACCGAACCGTAAACATTGGTGAGTCACTAACAAGAAAGAAAATCCGATTGCCTTGACAGCTGCAGTTGCGATATTTCCTTGTCGCTGGAGAATACAAAGAGAGGAAAGGCCGAGAAGAAACTGGCACTGGCCTTACGTGCATGCCATTATTCTGTCAAGTCTTCCTCTCTTTCATCTGTCCAGCTCCATTTTTTTTTTTTTTGGGCAAAATATGTGCTACAACCTGGCATTTTCATTGACCGTCTGTTCTGACTGTTCTGTTGTATCGTGCTGCAGCCAAATCGCATTCTGGTCAGCAGCATATGGAAAAAATATTTTCACCTTATTCATGCGCCATTAGCATAAATAGAACAGGTGAGCCGTGACGTTCACAATGCGAGCCCGAAGGCACTTTGACGTCAATCTCAGTCAACAGCAGGAGGCCGCATTAAATGCCCATTGTTTCTATAAAATCAAATATTCGACAAATGTAATGGTATTTCAAACAGTAACATATAACCCTTTTCTATTTAGCAGTATGGGTCACTGCTATTTTTTTTTTTATCAATGGGCAAAAGTTGTGAACGTTACCATGATAAGTGACCATTTTTCACACATGCAGTGCAAGCTAGAAGACAGAATCATCACTTCCTTGTAACAAGAACGGAATGGACGCTTCCTCAAATAAAAATAGCCACATGCCAAGAAGAAAGCTGGATGTACACAGTAAGTCCATAAAAGCTTTTATGTCCACAAGCTGTAATTAACTCAAAACCACCTGAGTCACAAGCCATTTTTTACCCCTAAGATCAAATCTTACAACAGTGTAGTCTTCCAAAATGTTAAATATTGAAGTATTACGAAGCATTTTAATGAAAAATGGCCTATGTGACCATATTGCAGCTCTGTGACAGATGCGTGACTGCCAGTCTCTCCTCTCAGTCAGCAGGGGCGGGGCTTGGGCAAGAGCGTCGGGAGGTGTGACAGAGCACGCGCTCTGATTGGTCAAATCGAATTGACGGCCAACGCCAACCTCCAATGAGAGCGGCGCACGAGCGAAGGCCGCCCATCCTGCGCCTTCGTGCGTAATGGGAACATCGACAGCTTTTTCGTTGGCAAGCCGAACTACAAACGTGATATAATGTGGCGTGTGAGGTCACATCTGCAAGCACACACGCACGTATAAAGACGAGCGCGCGCGCGCGCACTCGCGGGTCGACACGCCTGCTAGCAGCAATGGTGGAGCTCTGCTCCAGCGGTACCGAGAAATAATAAATAAACTCAGCCCAATCACACCGAATCACACCTACCCAGTCCCCGTTGTCTTGGATCCAGCTGCCGAGGGGTCCGTTTAAGTACTCGGTCATCCACTCGGCGATGTTGTCCACTTGCGTCGCCATCTCCTCCTTGGTGGCGCACTCCACGCACACGGTGCCGCCGAACTCGAAGAAGGCGATGATCCGGCCCCAGTTGACGCCGTCCCGGAACAGTTCGTCGATCACCTCGGCGAACCGCCGCTGATCTGTCGCGGAGAAAAGCGACAGCTGCCGAGACATCTCGATGAAGTCCGGCTGGTAAAGTCTCTCGAGTTCGTCTCCGGCCTCGCGCAGGACCCGGTGGATGTCGGCGAGCGGGTCGGAACCGGGGCTTCGCTTGGGGGCGCAGTCGCGCTCGGGCCCGGCGCTGGCTCCGCGGCACCGGAGCACCAAAGTCGGCGAGGGGGCAAGCAGTACGCCGTTGTTAGCGGCGGTGGCGGCATCGTCCTCCTCCTCCTCCTCCCGAGCGGCACCGAACCCCCACGAGTAGCCGCGTTTGGAGAGTTTATGGCAGATATAATTCTCCACGATGTTGCGATTGCGCTCGTTCGCCATCTGGGCTCAATTTGGCACTTCGTACGGCTCAGATTTGGCTCTTAAATAAAACGCATCGTGCATCCATCCGATGCGCTGCTCTGCGCGGGGCTCATCCAAAAGTGGCGCGCGACCAAAACCGAACCGAGTCGACGCCTAAAATCCCACGCGCGAGCAGGAAATTAAAGCTTGCAAAAGTCCCCGCGAAAAAAAAAAAAAAAAAGGCAAGCTGGCGAGCTTGTCTTTGCATGGAAATCCAATACGCGGAAGAGGCTGGAGGGAGTGCGGATGTAATCCCAGCGCGCATCAGCCAGACGTGGAAGAGAGTTGCGCAGGGGGAGGAAAAAAAAAAAAAAGGGACGCAAAGTTGTCTGCGGCAGAATGGCCGCTCAGCGACGCGTCGCCGACGGTTAGTTGAGGCGGCGCGTGTGCAGCTCCACTTCGGAGACCACTGGCGAGGTTCACTTCCATACAGAGCCCTCCTCCCCCTCCCCCCCCCTGCTCCGCCAGTAGGCTGCCTGATGCGCGTGAGCTATTCTTGACGTCACGCCCTTTGGCTGCGCTCTAGAGCCGCCATGCGTACATTAGGAAGTGCAGACAAAATTATTCATTGCATTAAAATAGATGCTTAGACGCCATCTGTGTAATGGCTGCACGTCTGCTGTTTTTATTTATTTATTTTTTAAGGTCGATAATTAATACAGCCTCACAGTTGTGAGGTTCGGGATCCGTATCTCGTTTTTTGGCCTTTCTGAGGTGAGTTCGTGGAAGACTCTTGTAGCATCTTATAATGTAATAATTTCCTGAAAACGCAATAATGTCTGAAAATAATAATTAAAAAAAAATCACTTAACGCCATCAAAAATGCTTAAAAATACATCAATACCTGTATTGTAATAATTTCACCAATAATATAATAAAAAAAATCATTTTTCAGGAAATTTATTAGGGTGCCACTAAATCATGAACATAAAAAAAACTGCTGGTACATTTAACTAACACTCAGCACTCCCAAGTCTTCATGGCAAAACAGTTCTAATCACATGGGCGGAGCTTACTTTGATTAACTCTCTGCCGAGTTGGTTTAACACACACACACACAAAAAAAATCGTCAAAATAACTCCAACAATGACCTCAATTTAAATTAAACAGTGGTAAAACTCCACGTTGGATTTGAAACTCTCAAACATTTAACACCAAAATTTTAACACTCCAATTTTTTGCTGTGAATAAATATATATAACAGTCTGATATTCTCAAAACACAAAATGTACAACTTTGGACTGAAAATGAACATACTGCATATATTACATTATCTGTCAAGTTTTACATGGTCAATTTTGAGGAAAGAAAAAAAATATACCCACCTGAAAATGTAATAAATCCCCAATAATGTAATGCTATTAAAATATCAATAAAAAAAATATCATCAGGCAGGATTATTTTTTAATTAAACGATTGGTGAAATTATTACATGATGATTATGTTTTAGTAAATTTTTAATTGAGTTGCAAGTGCAACTAACTTTTCCATATCAAGTGTGAATGTGAGTGGTTGTTTGTATCCAGTCCAGCCCCCTCACTCAAAGTCAACTAAGCAGCTCACCCGCCATGCTCATGAGGGCAAAAGCTGGGGGTGAAAAAAAAAAAATGGATGGTTGATCCTTCCTCCATTTATTTGCTTGGCTGCAAGAGGACATTCCATTTTGTGGATGTAGAGCCTGCTCGGCCTCATGTAGCTTTGATTCAATTCAGCTCTCTTCTTCTGGTTAAATTAATTATCTGGGTTCATCTTCATGTAGTATTATTCTCCTTTGGGACACAAAACAGAGAGAGTCTGGAATAGCCCATTTTATGCAGATGTGGAAAGCCCCTTCAAGGAAGATTAACTTCTCTCCAGCACAAACGGAATATTTAAATTCTCAAAAAAAAAAAAAAAAAAAAAAAAAAAAAAGACCACCATGGCTTCTAATAGGCCAACTCTCCCACTGTAGCACATCACGCCAAAGGATTATTAAATTCACATGGGGGGTGGTGGGGGTGATACAGTAATCTCACCTCTAACACGGAGTTTTGTTCCACACCACCACCCCCAGTTAGTGAAATCCACGACAAACATCCAATTTAAATACATTGTATAGCATTCACAGTACATCACTTACAGGACTGTCTCAGAAATTTTGAATATTGTGATAAAGTCCTTTATTTTCTGTAATGCAATTAAAAAAACAAAAATGGCATACATTCTGGATTCATTACAAATCAACTGAAATATTGCAAGTCTTTTATTATTTTAATATTGCTGATTATGGCTTACAGCTTAAACAAAACTCAAATATCCTATCTCAAAATAGAATATCATGAAAAAGTATACTAGTAGGCTATTCAACTAATCACTTGAATCGTCTAACTCGAAACACCTGCAAGTGTTTCCAAATGAATCCAGAATGTATGACTTTTTTTTTTTTATTGCAATTACAGAAAATAAAGGACTTTATCACAGTATTTTAATTTTCTGAGAGTCCTGTATATTTTGCCTTTAAACACACCATGAGTTAAAAGTAAGCAAATACCATTTTTTTCCCAAACTAAAAAACTTCTTACATCTCACAATAAACAATAATCGTGCCCAAAATGAAATACAGGCATTGCTTCATGTAGGCATAAAATGCAGGATTTTAGGGGAGTGAATAATCTTCAGGAAAAAGACTCAGCTGATATACTTCATGTTTTCATTTTTCATTCAAATTTACTCAGATAAAAAAAGTGTGCCACCATCTAGTGTTCAACAGTGGAATTACAGACAAAACATTTAATAAATGAGGAAAACCAAAATAGCTTATACCTGTACAAAAAAATACATAAATAAATAACTACTGCTTTACAAAAATCTTGTCATACAATTATGTGAATAAAGTAACGATGGTACTAACATACAAGGTCTGGTAGTTAAGGGTGGCGCAAGCTACAGATTGTAAAGTGGCATAAGAATATGCGGTCATGTGGTAAATGCAGACACACTCAGTTTAAGCCATACTTGTCGTTTTTCCTTTTTATTGTTTTATATTCATGGAATTGAATACTGCGTGATCGGCAAGCGAGCATTCTAAATTGTTCACTCAATGGGAATGTCAACAGATTACCTCTTGTATTTGGGGGTGGCCATTGTTCTAAAACAAGAATAAAGTTGGGAATTTAAGAATATTTTCATAATGCACTCAGAATTAAGTATTTTTATAACCAAAAAAAAAAATAATAGTACAGTACTTTACATTTTTGGTTTTATTTTTGGTGTGGACCGAACACTTGTATAGAATTTAAAGACAGTTCAAAATGGCAAACCGAAACAGGACATTTTTGCCCTCAGGACTACAATCATCATAACAAAAAACATCAAACATGGGGAGTTGGAATTTCGTCACACGTATTTATTTATTCAGTTCAACTGTCAGAAATAATACAACAGTGCTGTTCTACTTCTGACAGCTTGCTTGCTTTCCATGGCACACCAGGTGAAAGGGGAGGAAGAAAAACCACAGAATGATCATAAACGGTGTTTATGTTGATGATTATTAAATGACAAGTGGCAACATAGCCTGCCTGTTCTAAGACTTCAATCCTGACCATAAATGCTCAAAGACATGGAAAGCACAGGCTTTTCTTTGCATAGCTCAATGGTGTTAAAACAACAGGCTACATATTCTAGTAATTGCAGGTACGTCTCAATGAATTGCAGTATTGGAGAAAACTTCATTTCTTGTGGGGTTTCAATTGAAAATACAACACATATTGGATATAGACAATATTAAAGCTCATGAAAATCTAAAAAATTATTACCTCAACAAATTAATTACAAAATGCTTTTTAATATTGAAATTGGGAAGAAAATTTCAGTTTTATTTAAACAAAATACTGTTAATTTATATTGAGATTTGAGACAATTTACAAGCATAAAATCACACTCGTCTCTTACCATTTCTGTAAGAAGTAGCTACTCTACAGTGGATTAAAATATATATATATATATATATATATATATATACACACACCACATCCCTGTTCAAATGTCAAGTGTTTGATTAACAAAATGAGATCAAAATTAATTTAAAAAAAATTTCCACCATTAATGTGATCAATAACTTAGTCGTCGTAATCTGAATGTTGTGCCATATTTTCTCCACTTCTGACCGATGCCTTTGAAAAATGAGATGCTGTGGAAAAAAGGGTCTCTAACTACAAAAATATCAAGTAAAGCATACAGGACTGTCTCAGAAAATTAGAATATTGTGATAAAGTCCATTATTTTCTGTAATGCAATTAAATAAGCAAAAATGTCATACATTCTGGATTCATTACAAATCAACTGAAATATTGCAAGCCTTTTGTTATTTTAATATTGCTGTTTATGGCATACAGCTTAACTCAAATATCATCTCAAAATATTAGAATATTTCCTCAGACCAAGTTAAAAAAATACATAAATAAATAATAAAAAAAAAAGCCATAATCCTAGCCGCCCCCATTTACCATTTACCAGTGGTGTACCGCAAGGATCTATATTGGGTCCTAAACGATTTCCTATGTATATTTGATATCACAACAAGCATGTTGGAAATTGTCTTTCAAAATATTTTTTTCCCCCAACTGCTTGCATATATTGGAGCTACTTATCTTGCTTATGGATAATGCATTGTGGGCTTTGGGGGCTATGTGTGTTGGAAAGACAACATGTTGCTCTACTTCCAGGAACAGGAGTACTCCTCAAACAAAGCAAGACGGTGTCCCCGCCCTTCAATATGTATACACATACAAGTACGCACGCACTTACGTACACACACTTCTAAATAATAAATCAATATAAATATAACAATTAAATAAAAACCACAAAGTTGGCAAAGTCTATTAGAAGAGCTAAATTTGGACTTTGAATGTGATTGGTTAAGTCTGAACACAGCCACATTCTCATTTTTCCAGTTTATTTGTACAGGCTATAGATTAAAATCCATTTGAACCTAAAAATGACATTTGAACAGGTTTTTGAACCGAAATACTGAGAGAAATGAACTTTTCTGCAATATTCTAATTCAGTGAGATGTGCCAGCATGTGTTGCTACAACGGGAGGACGTTTGAAAGCAACAATAGAAGCTCGTCACGCCTTGAAACCAAAAATCAAACGAGAACTTCGTCAAACACGAGTCATGTCTTCTCACTTTCATGTTCTGGATTTCAAGAAGGCGCCTTTCAGCCATTGACAAGATACAAAACACAAAATCAACCCTCCAAAAAGTTGACATTTTACAATGAAAAGCTGCTATCATTGGTAAACTACGTACACACCTGCGTGTAAGTGTGGACGGGCTTCATTGTGGTCGCTTGATCGGTAGTCACATCTTAAGGCTTGGTTGGAACAGCTCGCCGCTTGTCTCCACGCGACCACCAAGGAAAATGTCTCCAAAAAATTTGGCATTCAACTATCAGCGTGCGTAAAAAGTCGAATCTATGTTCAGACTTTGATGAAATTACATTCTGGACCTAAGGAAGACTTACAAAACAATATTGGACACCATTTGGACAGGATTTCAGTTTATGTAATTATTTATTTTGGGGGCAAAAGTATAGGGACAAGAATCTTTTGTGCATGTAAAACAAATCTCTAGCGCCCTCAGTGGACCTGCACGGGCATTACTTGAACCAGCAAGTCGCACGCTGCCCTGATTGAGATCAGCGCCAACGCAGCATATGTGCAATGACACAAAAATTGCATGTAAGCTTCCTTATGCAGCGCACACACCAAGAACAACAACAACAACAACAACAAAGTATTATATTTGAGAGGTGAACGGTCACTTGAAATAATAGTACCTTCTGAAATAAAGTGAGATGATAAGAAAACGGTAAACGTCAAATGGCTTTTTTTCTCAACGAGGCTTGGCTCAGTCACAACATAGAAGCACGTACGCATTCACACACATGCACGATTTCCACCAAGCAATACAATTTAGTTCAGTTTGGTAGGACGTCTCATT
The DNA here is from genome assembly GCF_051991245.1 of Festucalex cinctus. Lineage (NCBI taxonomy): Eukaryota > Metazoa > Chordata > Actinopteri > Syngnathiformes > Syngnathidae > Festucalex > Festucalex cinctus. Next base: position 18,620,480 of record NC_135411.1, on the reverse strand, counting down.
TTGGAATTTTTTTTTTAAATTTTTTTACATTGGAAAAAAGATGTCTTAAATATTGTTTCTGCAATAAAAGTGCTATTATTCCGAAGTGTCAATCACAAATCTATTGTTCAGTAATTATTACCATTATTGTCAAAAAAAAACGTCACCGCAAATTTCTTTGAAATCTTGTGATATAATTAGTATGTTAAGCCTATTTTAGGTTGCTTGGGTAATGACTACCACATAAATTCACCCGTGAATGCTTCTACTGTTTAGTAATCCAAGATGCTAAATCCAGTACCGCGGCATGTTGAACAGGCTGTAGTAAAAGATAAGATATAAGGAACTGTTTTGTATTATGTTGTTGAGTGTTGCTGTTTTAAAGACCATGCCAACCTTAAGTACTGCTATTTACAGGCCTCGTAAATGCATTATTTGTTCATCTGGGTAGGAACCAGACTAGAAGTAAAAAAATAAATAAATAAAAATAAAAATCTTGTGCCCTCTCTTGTCAGAACATGGTATTACGATTAATAGTGTGTTCATTGAGATTGACTTCACAGTGCCCGTGAGCTTGAATTACGGCTGTCACAGCTCCCCACTACTTCTCGTTTAGAGTTACAGCTGGTGCTTTTTTTTTTTTTTTATGTGTTTGTGTTGTTGATTAACTGCTGGTATATTTCAACATTAACCTGGCGTGTTATGTTCTGATCCATGTGGTTACACTGCAGTCAAATTGGCAGATATTCAATGTGTATTGGATTTTTTTTTTTTTTTATCCTTATTTGGCAGGGGTCTTACAGCAATCATATATTTTTTTTCTGTTTACGCTACCATGACAACATCTGACTGCTATGATGTCACACTTACGGTACATATCTGTGGAAAGTCATTCCGGTCCTACTGTGGCAAACTCAACTGGCATGCTTGGTGGAAACGCGAGTTCAACTCGCTGTTCCTCTCATACTAAAATTACATTTGTATTACTTAACACTTATTTACACCACAGCTGCACGCACGCACGCACACACACACAAAAACAGTCAGGGTGCCGACTGAGTGGTCTGATTAAGTGGTCTTTGCCCGCAAAGACTTAATGGTCGGAACAGGTTGAGAATGCTTCTTACTGGGTGAAACGATACATTTCTAACATTTTAGAAGCATGCAACGCGAGAACAAAAGGTGACGCATCAGTTTTGTTTTCACTAAAGCCCCCGTGGGAGGGAATTTCAGGCCATATTTGGCACAACCGGTTCGACAGGATATTGCTTTTCCTGCGCGAGAAGAGGCGGGGAGGCCCGCTACTGTTTACTATCGCCTCCCTCCATGATTACAACACCAAAATACACCTGCTAAAGTAAGGCTGCTCCTGTGACAAGAAGCATGTGCACGTTAAAAGTGAAATGTCACTGCGGGGGGATGCGGGGGAACGAGTAGTGGAGAGTAAACGCACTGTTTCGTTCACCTCGCTGCTTGCGGGCCTTTTCGGACGATTCGGAACGGTGGCGGCTACTCTCGCTTGTCGGCCGCCTTGGCCTGCTCCCTCTGAATCATGCAGCGGCGCACGATGCTGTCAAAACTTCCCAGGTAGAAGAGGGCGATGGTACGGAAAAGACCCATGGTGACGATCTGCAAAGAAAATACCATCACAAACGTGGACGACTGCAGCAAGAAAGAATGTTTAGTGACCTTCTTAGATGTAAAATTGTCCAAAACCGCAGAATTTCAGGTTCTTAACAGTACTTATTCTCAGATTTTTGTAGACCGCCATGAAAGCGGACTTATTATTTTTACTTTTCTTACCAAATGATATGCAAATATCTTATACTTTGGAAAACAATAATCAACATTTTTGCCAATTTTCTGAGATTTTATGAACCAGTCAGGAACTGAATCATAAATCATGCTTGCGCATTTTCTGCATGGTTTTTGAATACAGAGATGGAAATTGTCTGAAAGGTTCTCAGAAAAACGTTCAATTTTAACAGCAGTTATTAAGTTAACACAATAAATATATAATATTGAAAAGTTATTGATTATAGTGGATATATTGAACTTATATAAGCATTTGATACAGTAAAGCAGAATTTGACTAAACAAATGAAGCATTATGGAATTGGAGGAATTTATTGAAGCAACCAAACTCAATATGAAGACTTAAGTAACACTCAATCCAATAGAATGTGGTGTACCACAAGGATCTATATTGGGTCCGACACTATTTCTTATATATATTAATGATATCACAACTATGTCATAAATTGTATTTCAATTTTCAATCCCATATCATCTGTAAGTTCCTGCTCTCCTGACCTTTTTTTTTTTAAATGAAAAACCAAAAAACCAAAACATTTTTAATCCATAAATGCAACCATCAAATGAAAACCACAAATTTAGCTGGTAAGTGTCTGAAGCAACTAGTTCATAACATTGAATGTTGGGATGCAAATTGAGGACTGCCTGTTGACACTTTCTTTTCATTCCTCTGGTTTCATCAGTTATGAACATCAGTAGCACTGCGTTATTTTTTATTTATTTTTATGTATCAATCTTTCAATCCGATAGCTGCAACTGGTGAAGAATGCTGCTGCTTGAGTCCTTACTGGCACTGTACCAGGAACCTGGACCACATCGGCCTGGTCCTAAATTCATTACAAAGGCTTCCTGTGAGTCAAAGAATGGATTCTAAAATCTTTCTGATGGTCTAAAGAACTTGAAATGGTCTTGGACCCAAATGTCTTCAAGACTTTTTGTTCAATCAGACACTTCAAAAGACCCTTTAGGTTGTTTCCAGGACGACACAAACTGAAGAAGTGTTCTGTTTTTATTATCCACAACTGTCGAACAAAGAAAACTTTTTAAAGCACTACACAAAAAAAACTTGCCTTGCAATTGACTGTAAACACAAAAACCCATGCAACTATTTAAGCTCATAATGCAATGCTTCACAAAATGGCAGCAGGTCCATTGTCAACAAATACAGTAGACGCTAAAATCCATCTTTGGACAATGATTACAAAAAAATAAAAAAAATAAAAAAAAATAAAAATCTTTCCATACACTGCATTCAAATACCGTATTTTCCGCACTATAAGGCGCACCTTCAATGTTTGACATATTTTCAAACTTTTTCCATATATAAGGCGCTACAGTAGAGGCTGGGGTTATGTTATGCATCCATTAGATGGTGCTGCGCTAAAGGGAATGTCAACAAAACAGTCAGATAGGTCAGTCAAACTTTATTAATAGATTACAAACCAGCTTTCTGACAACTCCATTCACTCCCAAAATGAATAAACAGCTGTTTTATTATTTTCTCTGAGGTAAAGTATTAGTATTAGCTAGCGATCCAAGATGGCGGGATCTTCTGCGCATGCGCGTCATCGATCGTGCAGGGTCAACAATAGCGCCTTGACAGCAAGACCTGTTGCTGCTCAATGTTGATCCATATATAAGGCGCACTGGATTATAAGGCGCATGGTCAGCTTTTGAAAAAATTGAAGGCTTTTAGGTGCGCCTTATAGTGCGGAAAATACGGTAAGTATATTTTCGTCAACATGACAAAAGAAGAATGTGAAACAAGTTCATGTGTGTACCTGCTGGAGACCCTCTGTGATGGAGGTGACAGGTGACATCCCACAGGTGAGTGCTGACAGCATGTAGCCGTCGGGACCCACGGAGCTGTTAAAGTTGCCCTGCTGTGACAACCAAAGACATCACTTAATATCATACATTACTACTTATGTCATTCCCTTGCTTAATCCTTCAATGGTGCAGCTGCTGAGCAAGTAAAATGCTAACATTAATACCCCTACACTGTGCGATGTTGAGTATAGCCATTCACACTGTTTATGTATTTTTGGCCTCCGGAGTACGGGAGTCACTTCTTACCACGGCATCTCGGACAACAATCTTGGCCACTTGGTCTGGTTGACAAACTCCGGAGGTTTCAGAGATTAATCTGGTTTCCAGAGGCTAAAATCCAAGAAATGTGATTTAAAAAAGGTGGTAAATATGAGACAATAAACATGTACGATGAACAACATTTACCTTGGTCTTGTTTTCCTCAACCAGTCCTGGCGTGTCTGTGTCTGGTGGGAAGGCCAGCGTCACATAGATATTGTATGGCTTTATCTGAGGAAAAACAAACAATGTTCACTAAAGCGAGGTACACACATGTTGATAATAGGGCTGCTCCCTCACCAGATGATCAGACGTCTCTAAAAGACTAACTTGTGGTGTGGGGCGCTGTTAACTCTTTTACTGCCGCACGTTATCAAAAGGTTATCATTCACGTCACCCTTGAAAACGTTCTATTTCATCAGATTTAGTCGTTTCATTGTAATTTGATACACAGGCAGCCCATTGAAGAGATATAATGCTGCCATCTGGTGGCCATAGTTAGTGTTTTTGATTCCACAACCCATTGACCAGGCAGCGCTGCACTTAGATGTTGCACTGCCCATTGATTTAAAAAAAACAACAACAAAAAAAAACAGTTGACGTCATTTAACGTTTATGGCGGCATACATCGTGATTTTATTAATCGTGATTAAACATTTTTGGGGGTCAAAGAGTTAATGATTTTTTCTTCTTCTTAATGAATCAATCATAAAGGGTAAACGTGTTCAATATTTACAATGGCAAATCTTTATGGGTATGGTCAACACCAAGCTGCGCTGGGCCACGGACTCCTGACAGTGGCGGGAGACAAAGTGATAGCCAATTTGGAAATTATTTAGAAGTGGCGCTGTCACTATCAAATATTTTTAGAATAACTTATTCTATTGATCATTTATCAAATAATAATACATTTTATTTTTCGATTAAAGTGTTTAAAATTTTTATTAGCCAATTGTTTATTTGGTATTTATTAGAGGTTTAAAAAAAAAACTAAGAAAGTAAGGAATATCACACACAAGGGATAGATATTGTATTCACCAGCTTTATAAAAAATGATTCAGTTACCAGCTTGCTCATTATGTACCAAAGTAGAAGATTGTTTGCAAATGTCGTATTTTGCTTAAACACAAAATATCTACTTTAATGAAGGACTACAGAAATCAGAGAATAATTACTCTCGAGAGGCTGAAATTAGGGGATATGACCAATTTTAAGATAAACAAATGATTACTCCATTATTAAAATAGTTCTCAATTTGATAATTGATGAATTGTGGATTAATTAATTCAATTTGACCTTCTACTTGGAAGCTTGTACTGTTCTGCCGAGCAACATGTTGTGTTGAGTGTTTGTAGAATGCAGTTGACCACAATAAAAATGACAAAGAGTTTGCAACAACAATGACAAAAAGAGACGCCCACGCATGCAGATTTGTTCCTTGTTGTGTGAATATGTATGGAAGCACACCCCTTAAACAACATGAAATAATTATTCTATGCAAAATTAGGACTCATTTCCATAGAAACGTAATCAAATGAATGCAACGGTAAGAGAGAATCAAGTCTTGACAGTCGGGCCTCCTTTCTCCTTACCTCCATCTGCAGCGACTCGGCCAAACCGCGCAGTGCAAACTTTGACGGGGAGTAAGCCGTGTAGCCAAACAGGCCGATCTGGCCCGCCTGGGAGGACACGAACATGATGCGGCCCATTCTTCTCTCCTTCATGGTGGTTATGACGGCACGTGTTGGATAAACACTCCCAAGGTAGTTCACCTCCATCAGTCTCTATTGGAGAAGAGAATGACAAGCTTGTTGACAAATGTAAATACGGATTAATGAGCGCCTCAGGGTTACCCACTTTAAAACGGTCTACTTCCACTTCTTCAAACTTTCCAGAAAATGACGTTCCGGCGCAGTTCACTAGCATATCAACAGGCCCCAATTTTTCTTGAGCCTGTTTGAGTACAAAAGCACATTTCATCGGTACTTGGACATTTTTTTTTAACCATTTTCAGTTGTTTTTCCGTCTACTTTGTGAAGAAAGTGCTTCGAAAATCCTGCACAGTGATATCTCATTTATTACAATCGGAACGGAGATATTAAAATTCAAAGCTGATATAATAATTGGTCCTTCTGGGTATTGGAATTTCAATTCGAATCGAAGAAAAAAATATGATGCCAAACGGTTTTACAAACAACCCAAGCAACAGCCAATTAGAACCATGAATTGGGGAATGAGGTAATTGTAAGCCAATCAGAAGCCAAACTCTGATCATGTGACCCATGATTTTTGTTTTTCCACATCTCACTGATACATTGGGGGAGCTATAACATACATACATTTCAATAAGTCATCAAAAGAATATATGAGCTCATATGAAAGTAAAGCATTACCTGTTTTATAACACTTTCCACCTGACTGTAATCACTGGAAACATCCACTGATATGCAAAGTACAACCTGAACAAAGAGAAAATTTTGTAATTTTATAACTCGCAGCAATTGAAATCATGCATTTTTTTTTTTTTAATAAAAGTTGCATTTGAAAATATATATATATATATATATCATACCTGTTTGTCATTGATGGCAAATTTTTCCACCTCTTTCTTGGCTTGAATCAACTTAGCCTACAAGAAAGTTAATGTCCACTTTCATCACATACAAACTTATGTACTGTATTTCATTGAATAGTGGCCTTCACTCTAGTAGATGCTCTGCCCAAATTAATTGAACACTGCGTATGTACATACACTAATAAATACAGACCACAAATTAAACAGAACAAAACGGCTGGTGCCACCCACATGTGCACAACTGACACTACCATGTGTAGACGTCATTACCAGAGCGGAAGACATGGGGCCTCTTCGGAAAGTCAAATTTCCTAACCTATATGCCACAATTCCTTAACCTTTGTTGTCTTACGTCATCGGGTCAATGAGAAATTAAAAGGTGTTTCCTTTCAAACATAGGAAAGGACAACACAATTTCACACAATTCGACTTTACTTTTCCTGACGTCCATGTGCAAAATATTATGGAAGAAAAAAAAAACCATACTAATTGTTTTTTTTAGGTCTATAAATGTAGATGTTTTTCATTGATCTTTGGATTGCACACTCAAATAATTTAAAGGTATTCATAATTTTATTTCTGTCCCTTTTGCTTTAAACATAGGATAGGAAATTTCCTTGGCAAAACCAACAATCCTAAGAGGCCCATGGCATGAATAAATACTTAAATATGGCATAGAAGAAAAAAAATACAAGGGACGCGAGCACTTGTGGGCTTATGAAATAAGTTAGTTAGCAAGGCGACTACAAGCGAGTCCTCAGTTTACGACATAGTGTTTCGTGTAACAATGTAGGTAACACATTTAAATGTCATGGAGCTACTGCGTGTAAAAAACTACAATCATGTAAACGTTTTAAGTCATGACGTACCTCATCACGTGCCACCAGCGTGATAAAAGCTCCTTGTCTGTAGCACTCCATCGCTATGCATTTCCCAATACCACTGGAGCCTCCAGTCACCTGGAAATTGGAAGGTTGAGCTATGAATATCAATGTTTATCTACACACTGGTGGACTTATGGTGCAGCTAAATGACCCTAACAATGATCCGAGATGGACGACATAAATGACGTGCAACCAAATACAACGCAGTAAAGTATTGCCTAAACTTCTAGCATTAACTCAAGTTTCGATGTCTGTAAGCCAGGCAGCTAACCAGCCATACTTTCGACGCACTCGTGACAGTGGTTATATTGTAGCAATTCTCACAATAAATCTGAACTAAATCATTTTTAAAGCGACCACTGCAGCGCTCTGGTGAAAAGCGCCCATATTCAACATGAACAATGTTTCTCCGGTGGACTTACCACGACGTGGGCCCCGTTCAGTTTGAGGGGTTTGGGGCTAATAAGCGGCGATATCATGTACAAAAGCAGCACGAAGGCGACAATAAAGGCGGCGACGACCAGCAGCATGATGAACGGCAGAAGCAGCCACCAGGAATGAACAAATAGCCAACCCGTAATCGTTGAGCTCAGGTCTTCTTCTGAGGACATGGGTGATGACTGGCAGTGGTTAGCGTGTTTGCTAACTAGCTGGCTAGCTTTGGGGGTCGATAACGTAGCGACAAGGGGGCAGTGGCCCTCACAGAAGGCAGGCGAAACGCATGATTCAGAGGAGCTGTCCTAAAGTGATTATCAAATATTCGGAGGTGTATAAACGAGCAGGTTTAATGTCTCCCGTTGGACCTTGGGTCGGTGTAACAAAGAGTCGTCGCTTTAACCAAAACAAAATTGTCCAGTGAAAGCGGACTCTCCCGAGTTGCATGTGGTACATGTAGTTCTCAAGAGCAGCGGGCTCGTATTCAGACCAAACAGCCACGTGTAAATGGACTTCACCTCCCACCATGCAACGTTGCACTTCCGTTTTGGGCGGCTGAGTTGCTGCACAACGCCCACTTAGTAAGCAAAACACTTTTTTTGGGGGGGGGGGACACAAAAATTATACAGTAAATTAAACATTTAAAGATAAACCTTCACATTTAACGTATTTATATTTTATTTACATTTCAGAAACGAGAGGGAAAAAAACGGGAGTACAACAGGTAAAAGTTGACCTCAGAGACAAATATGGTTTTATGTTTGTGTATAATAGTGGAAAGAAATTCCCCCTCAAAACGCAAAGAAAAAAAAATAGAGTAGTTTACATTCCGTATAAGAGTGTACAGGAAATGAGCAAGTATTATACATAGTTGTGTAGTGACAACGCACTTGGATGGTAAAAGCACGAGGACAAATTGAGACGAACCCATACAAAAATAAACTGCTTCTCTAGAAGGCACAGTATGCACAGCGTCACTTTTAATTGGTGATGTATATTAGCCGCAATGTACAAACAAGCTTCCAATTTTGGCTTGTTACGTCAAAATTCACAATCCAATCCAACTTCAATTTTAAGTAAGGCTTTTTTTAGCAGTTAATTACCAGCATCAGTTCTGATATTAAAAAATGAAAAAATGTGCAGTAGGGTGTGATCAAGATAAACTGAGTGACAAAAAGCTGCAGAGTCCTTGTTTCAAATAATGCTGGTCTGGCACCTTTGGTGATCCATTCAACTGTGAGAGTGGACTGACGATCCCAACCTAGGCTCTACTGTAGCTCTCATCGAGTGTCTCATGAAGTCTAAAATGCCTGTGCTATATATATACACCACACAGATTATGAACACGTCACAAAAAATCCAATGCTGCTTCACTTCCCACAGCCTATGTATGATACCACAAAATACAGTATAATATAAAATGCTTGTTGCTTATTTATACAAAACAGAGAAGACGGGCCCCTTTATTGGTCTACGACAATAACTGTGTGCATAACCCTGGTCCAAAGCAGCAGCCTGGGTAGTTTTGCAACTTCAGAAGTCCAACACCCCTTTAAATTTGTCATGAATCTTACATTTATTGTATTTGGAGAAGAATGAGTGTCAAAAGTAGTTTCTACAGCCTTTCTGTGGTTATCAAACTGTCAGAGAAAGATGGGCTCTGGTGATGGACTACGATGAGATGGGAAGAGGAAAAAACAAACTGTAAATAGAACATTGCAATTCTTTTGCTTTGGTTTGGCCTGCTTAAAAAAACTCAAACTAGCCTTCCTGCCCAAAGTCCTCTGTGAATTTTTTCAGTTTTCCCAGATCCTGCTCATTGACGGTGGGCTTTGTGTTGGCCAGGGACCTCAGCATGTCAGCCTGCAAAGACACCAATCAATAGAGTATTATTTCGCCAGAACAAATGAGTAAACGGCACATCTTGAAGACGCCTCACCATGCAAACGACAGGTTCCAGAAGCTTCTCTCCGGGGACGTCAATCCATGTCATCTCAATTGCGTTGGGATCGCCAGGCGAGCAAGGCGTCAAGAGGTCGTGTTCAATTATTAGGGGATCCGATCTCGATGGTCCATTCACCTTAGGAACCACAATCAATTTAAACAATGAGAATATAATTAGTCAGAGAGACAGAAAGACTACATCCAGCCTCAAACAATGACATGACAAAATAAGGGGGAAAAAAAAAGAACATACCCTTTTAAAGTGTGTGGCCGCTTGGACCTTTCTGACGGGCTGCATGAGCGCATCTCTCACGATGACACTGATATCCGCGCCAGAGTAGCCGTCTGTTTTCTTGCCCAAGGTGACAAAATCTGAGTCGGTGAGACTGTTGGGGGTGGTGCCCAGGTTGAGCTTGAACATGAAGGCGCGAGCATGCTCTTCTGGCAGCGGAATGTAGATCCTCTTCTCAAATCTAACATGGTTTGATTGAACAGAGGTGAGTGGACCAGGCGTGTGTTGTGCGCACTATGCAACTCGCAGCCATTGCAGCCCATACCTTCTTCTAATGGCAGAGTCGAGGGTCCACGGAATGTTTGTCGCCCCGAGTACCAGGACTCCCTCATTGTCATTTCCGACACCTGTAATCAAGAGTACAGTACCATGTAGGTCTGAACGATTTTGATTTATTTTCGTCAATATTGCGATTTAATATGCAAATTTTTTTTTAAAGCAAATTACTCTGTATTACAATAAACAATATTATTTATTATCCATAAAAATTGCCCAAAATGGCTGCTCCAAACTAAAATGGCAGACCTTCTTTTTGGTCAAGGGTCTTTGAAACTTTTTGGTCCGCCCTGTAATCCAATATACATGTCCAGTTGTCCACCCAGTTTCACGTCGCATGACAAAACTGGCATTGGGGGCAAATTTTTCTAACTTTCAATGTGAGCTGCTGATTTGAGTTTTGTATTCAGGACTCCCTAAATAACAACGACTCACACCTATGGACTATTTACAGTCTTCAGTGGCCCTAACATGCATGTCTTTGGAATATGGAAGAAAGCCGGAGTACCTGACGAACTTAGTCAAGTACGAGGAGTACAGAGAAACTCCACCAAGGTCAGAGCTGAGATTCGAGACATGCTGCCAACGAGGAAGTCAGCTGTAACATGCATTCAGCATGAGATCTAATAGCCAACCTCTTGGGGAAATCCTTCATTCCTAACTATTTTTGCATGACGTAAAATGTCACAAAACTGGGCACAAAGTGTAAGCCTTGTAAACTTTGCTTCTATTTATAGTGCAGCAGCATTTTTTCTGCCCCATGTGATCCGGTTAGCAATCCATTGTTAACACTTTACTGAATGATGGAAAGATAGGGAGGGGTGGAGAGCTGTCAGTCTAAAGTAAAGCGAAACGAGAAATTCAAACACAAGTGGAATGTTTGCTCTTTGCTGGGTTGCTAACATGTTTTCTAGCCCCTCGTTCCTTCAAAATAATCAGCAACAAACAATTTATTGTGTGTTGTAAATGTAAAGAATAATGAGTGAAGAATCATATTCAGACAATATTTCATTATTGTCTATAAAGTCAGAAGTTTATGTCCCTTTCGTTAGAATTTCATAGTTGGTACAATATACTTTGAACTGTATGACTTGGGTATCCTTCCGCAAGCTACTCACAATAGTTGGCAGGAATTTTGGCCCATTCCTGACAGAACTGGTTAACCAAATTTGTAGGCTGCCTTGCTCACACATGCTTTTTCAGGTCTGCCCATACATTTTCAATCAGACTGAGATCAGTGTTTCAAAAATATTGACTTTGTGATCCTTAAACCTCTTTGCAACCGGTGTGGCAGTCTTGCCTCAGGTCATTCATTGACCAATTTGGAAGACCCATTTGCATCTATGTTTTACCTTCCTAGCTGAGGTATTGATATGTTGCTTCAGTATTTTCACAAAATATTCTTTCGTCATGATGCCATCTACGCTCATCGTCAGCACATTCATCTCTCACACAGAACTCGCCTCTTTCCTAGGCGGTATGATTGCTGGAAATTCCTAGCCAATGGAAAGCATTTTATTTACTCCAGCATTTTGTACGTTTATTTGCATTACCTTGCATCTGCACCAGGAACTCCGTCTTGATACGTCGCGCCGCCTCGCTCTCGTTCTCGCTTCTGGAGCCGCAGAGTGAGTCGATCTCATCAATGAAGATAATGGAGGGCTTGTTTTCCCGCGCAAGGGCAAACAGATTCTTAACTAACCTGGATGACAGAGATAACGTATTCATCACGTGAACATGCACTGGATTGATCATTATTTCATGTTTTACTCTGGCATTAGTGCTTTACCAATATGGAACTTACTTTTCACTTTCTCCCAACCATTTGGATACAAGATCAGATGATGAGACCGACAGGAAGGTCGAGTTGTTTGCCTCTGTGGCGACAGCTTTAGCAAGGTAAGACTTTCCTGTACCTGGAGGTCCAAATAGCAGGATCCCTCTCCATGGTGTTCTCTTTCCTGAAATCACAAAAGCAGCCATTGGAATTGGGAATAGGAACACCACAAGAGCTGGTCTGGACACTGAATTTACTGTACTGTACCTGTGAATAGATGAGGGAATTTGATTGGGAGAATCACAGCTTCTTTCAAGGCCTCCTTGGCACCCTCTAAACCAGCAACATCATCCCACTTGATGTTTGGCTTCTCCATTACAATTGCACCTAAAAAAATAAAACAACAATAATAATCACTGTCATGCTTGAATAGCACATACATTAGGTAAAACAACACCTGTATGACATGAAGCCAAAAATCTGCTTGGAGAAAGTAACGTTAAGACACTGAAATTCAGTATACAGTAGAACCACCCAATTTTAACGCATCAAAAGTTTTGATTAAGGCGTATTCAAGGATTTTCTCAAAAAGTGGAAACCAAACATCCGTTTGTCACTTTTTCAAAACTGCGTATGCGGAAGACCATCCTACCAGCTCTCCTGCTCGTCCGGGCTCTCAGCCACTTTCCAAATATGTGGTAGAATCGGTGGCGCTACAACAATGAATGGCTGAGTCCAAAGCTCAGCGGCTACATGCTACAAACCCTCGAAGTGTGCATGCGTCGCTAGGAACGAGCATCATCGCTAAAGGGATAGTTCGGACGCTGTCATTGGTAAGTCAATGCTGATCGCACACTACTAGAGGTGAGGATGCAATGCAGATTCATGTCCAAAAAATCCAAACTTTCCTTTAAGATGATCCACCCGGAAGACGCAGCGACAAAAAGATTGTGTTTTTGTAAATTGAACTTCTTGCACATAGTGTAAGGTCTGGCTGCTCAGGACATTATGAGCCATAGAATTATTAAATAATTACATACTGTACAACAAGCATTGATGACCTAGATACGCAACTGCGCAATTTACTTAAACAGACAATTATTTTTCTCTTTTCCTGCATTAAGCCTTTTATTCTGTTATTTTATTCAATCACGAAAGGTTTTGTTTGTTTTTGTTTTACAGGGCTACTTGCATAAACTAGACAACACTCGTAAAACCTCTAAAACACTCCTAGGTAACAGCAAACCCTTTCCTGTTCTCTAATGTGTCTCTGCTGGGCTTCAAACAGCGAGCAGACGTTATACAGTCATTATACAATATTTAACGCGTCCTTGTACGTGTCAATGTTAAAATTCTACTTAAAATAAGGTTTAATGATGGTGATAGTTTGAGTCTGGAACAAATTAATTACATTATTTCCTATGGGATAAACAGTTTTGATAATTAGAACAACTTCAAAGTATCTCAAATACGCAAAAAAACAACCTGAGAGTTGATTCTGCATCTTCTTTTTTTCTGGATCATCAGCATCATCGCTATCATTCCTGAGCAGACAAACCAATAGAATCAACAGACTGAAGATCTTAAGTCTGACCTGAATGGGTCCACACATCATTGTCCCACCCACAAACGCACCCTTTGTCATCAGACTCTTTGACAGGTTTAGAAGGTGTAGCTTTCTCCTTCTTTTTCAGATACTCCTTCAACTTCTCTGCCCGGTCCAAATATTCGGCACATTTTGCGCGGATGCTCTGTTTAGCTTTGTCACCTTGAGCTTCATCTGAAAAGTGTAAAGAGAACATTAGAGGGAAAAAAAATGTAGAAACAGAACGTGACTTTTCAAAACTGCCATTTGTGCAGATTGAATTTAAAGGAACTTTGCAATTCATGGCTTACATTTGACCACATGGAGGAAGTACTGTACAGCAGCCTGGTACATTCGCAGAGCCTCCTCATAATTCTGAGCTTTATCCTCCTGAGCCGCCTTGCTGGCAAGATCGATGGCTTTCTATGAACAAAAGCACACGAGAACAATTAAAAGAGTTTTTACGCCTGACAACAAGTGTGCCTAATAAGATCTATTCGATTTTTCATTCCTTGCAATCAAAGTCAACAAAGGCCCGATAAGATTATCCTGAGGGATCAGCCTGTGGTTCGACATGAGTTATGACTTATTTTTGCTCTCAAAACTGTTTGGGCTGAGCCACAGACTGTAAATCTGACATGAAATATTGTGTTGCTGGAAACAATAAAAACAGGATGGTGAACATTTTTAAATCAAGAGCCTGGACGCCTTGAGGCACGATGCTTCCTCTCACAGGTCAGTCTTGGTACTAAGTTACAGATATTGTTATGTTAAGTGATGCGCTGTGTATCTTGTGCATCTTAAATATACACCGATTTTCTCCTGTCATGTATGGGGTCGCTGATACTTGAATCACTCACAATGTTAAAAATCTGAACGTGTTCCCCGCTTTAATAATACTTCCACAAGGATGTACGAGACTTCCAACAACAATTTTAACTTCAGAACACACACTATTTACATGTACCATTTAAATGGTTGGGCTTCTTGTCCTAACCGACGTCACGCACTGAAAAGCGCACAGCAGTTCCGTGTGACGACATCAAGGTAGGAGTGCCAGCACCTGACGACGGTGTCCACTTCCTATTGGCTTCTGTTTTTTCTTTACAATACGACTATAATGTGATCTTTATACATAACAGCCAGTCCATAATGTTATTACAACAATGCGCCTCTCTAATGTAAAAGAGTAATGGAGTCACGGAACAGGCCATAAACATGCTAGCATCGTTAGCCGCGCTGTCAACTTAAGCTCTCGGCAGTAGCGCACTGTCGGTTACAACATTTAAAAGCATTGTTATACTCATTTATTGGGCGTAAAAGATTTTATAGTCGACACTTTTATCTGTCAATAGACGACTTTCACCAAATAATGTCAAAGTTAAAAATAGCTAAGGCAGCTAAAAGAGGCTAATTAGCAGCAAACCTTTCATTTATTTTTTTCGACAATAGTCCAAATAATATAAGGAGCTTTTCAAATATAAACACCCTAAGACAAAACATCAACTTTGTTCAATACTGAAAATCGTTAGTTGCACCCCAATCCTTTCGGAAGCGTCGGGTTTGAGCCTCCACTTACCTGTAAATTATTGTTGGTAGCCATGGGGGCTGATCACTCGTCCTATACCCGAAACGTTCGAGAGACCTTCTAAACAGTCTGCCTTTAAAATTTAGTTTATACGTAAACTGGTAGACATATAAATCGAGTTGCTATTTAGCTTGTTTTCGTTTCTGAAATCGTCCCCGACTTGTTTCGAGGACGGAACTTCCGCATTGAAAAGCGTCGACTTGCGCACGGGGAATGTGATGACTTCACGACGCAGCCGACGCTCCGGCCACGTGACTCGTTTTTTTTTTTTTTTTTTTTTTTTTAAATTACACATTAAAAATACACCGTAACCTACGTGATCTTTTGACTCACCCCCTTCTTATTTAAAAAAAACATTTATTTTAGGCAGTGAATTGTGACAAAACAACATACATTATTGAATCGTACATTTTAACATTGTTCATTTACTGTCATTACAACGCCACCGACGAATTTGTACACACGTCTGAACGCACTGGCTATCATTAACCTACAGTAACGCAATGGGAAAGTCACAATACAGTAAAATATGTATGAAAACACTTTTAGCGTCAGCAATCAAATGAAAAAAACGAGCATGATTCTAGTGGAAGTAACATACAAATACCTGGAAAGGTATTTGTACTTGAGAATTTTTTTTTTCTGCCAAGTTCTTAGTTTTATTCTTTCACATCTGTACCTTCTACTCCTTACTAGGGATGTTTGATAACTCTTGTTTTCAGACTGATACGAATACTGAACTCTTAAGTGGTCACCAGGGATACCAGGCAAGTATCGATATTTTGATACGTAACATTTCATCCCTAAAAAACATCCATCCATTTTCTTGACCGCTTATTCCTCACAAGGGTCGCGGGGGGTGCTGGAGCCTATCTCAGCTGACTTTGGGCAGTAGACGGGGTACACCCTGAACTGGTTGCCAGCCAATCGCAGTCACAAGTACCAAAGCCTTTAAATAAGATACCAGGTATCAGCCCGAGACCTGGTATCAGTACCTTTCTCACCCTTGACCCTTCTCTTTGCTTTGCCAAAATAGTCTTGTTACTTTTTTCAACTTCTGCATAGAGGACACAATGTGGGGAAAATGATTTAACTAGAGAGAGGTAATGTCAATCAACTTGAACTCTTGATTGACTGTCGTACTGCATCTGTACATCTTACCAAGTGAGTACATTAACCACCTCTGCGCATGACCAGTATTCTTATCCCACAATATAGTCTTTCACTGACCTATGCTTGTGGAAAAAGTCATAATTGCAATAAATGTCCAAATGAGGAAAAAAAAAAAATTTGGAGGGCCTAAATATAAAATAATCAAAAAAAAAAAAAAAAAAAGAGAGTAAGTGTGACAGTAACTTGGTGTGCCTTGTTGTCCCATGGGACAACTCTTATGCCTCTGTGCAAACTTGTTAAATGTGTGACGTTTATAACCTCGAAACCACATCTCTCAGGACTGGATAGCCAATAAAGCCAAGACTTTTGAAGTCGCCAGGACGCCAGATTGCTCCTCCCAAGAAACGTTTCTCGGCATACGATCCTATACATTCACAGTATCAAAATTGGAGAACATTTGAGACAGTACATAGTAGAAACAGCATTATTTATCATGTGTTAAATTTGTTAAACATAAACAAGAGGACTTCAGACATTTTACAAATTATAATGCTTAATGATGTTTACAGGAGGAAACTTGTGTGTGTATATATATATATATATATATATATATATATATATATATATACACACACACACACAAGTTTCCTCCTGTAAACATCATTTAATTTTTTTATTATTTTTTTTTTTTTTTATTGAATTACAACTGTAATTCAACAAAAGATGCCTCTGACAAATCTTTTTTTTTTTTCTTTTTTTTTTTTTATAAGAGCTCAGAATTGTTCATTCGGTTGTCTTACCGATTCAACGTCTTATCATCATTGCTCTTTTTTGTGTGTGTTTTTTTGTTTTTTTGTGTGTGTATGTGTGCGTGCGCTTGCGTGCGTTTGCGTGTGTGCGTTTGCGTGTGTGCGTTTGCGTGCGTGCGTGCGCGTGCGTGCAAATACGTATAAATTTATACTCATTAATTCACCTAAAACCTTGTAAATATCCCATTACCCTTCGCCTTAACCAGGTACTTCAGAATCTTGCCAGAGTCGTGAGGTTCAAATGGTCAGGAGACCAGAGAAAAGGTCAGAAAAAATAAAGAGAAAAGAAAGATAAATCAAAGTGAAATCCAGCACGGACCAAACACTTCCTGCCTTCCCCATGGTTACAAAATCAAAGTCTTACGCCAACCCCGGAAGCCTCTAAATTCCAACAAATTAGCGAGATCTCAAGAGACCAGAGGAAAAACTAAAGAGAGGAAGGAGGGAAGGATCGATGAGGCAGAGTGAGATCCATAGAAGCCAGTACATCCAATCCATCAAAGTGAAATCCAGCACCAACCAAACCCCTCCTGCGTGGTTACAAAAAAAGTCTTATGCCAACCCCAGAAACCTAAAACTTCCAATAAATTGAGATCTCAAGTGACCAGAGGAAAAACTAAAGAGAGGAAGGAGGGAAGGAAAGATAAAGCAAAGTGAGATCCACAGACACCAGCACCCACTGATTCAAGGGGCTGTGGGAGGGAGAGGCAAATTCTGTTTGAGTTTCAGTAGATGCTGGTGCGATGGATCTGGCATGCATAAGGACCACCACCAAAGAAAGAAGCCGTCAACCGCGGTCCAGCAAAGCGAGCACCGCCCCCCCGGAATCCCCAGGCCGCGGCAGCACCAAGGCCACCCCCAAGCCACCCGAGCGGACACCGGTCGGCGAGCCGACCCAGACGCCCGGAACACCCCCGCCCCAGCCCCGGCCCACACCCCCGAGCCCAAGGCCGCAGAACGAGGCCCGGCGGGCCCCCACAGCGCCCCACCGGTCCCCAGCCCCCATCCCCCCACGACCCCCCCGCACCCCACCCAAACCCGCCACGACCCAGGCCCCGCCACCCGCGGCCCCCAAACCCCCGAACACACCCCGACCCCCAACACCCAACCCCCCACCCACCCATACCCCCCCCCCCCAAAAAAAAAACAAGCCGCCCCCCCCCCCCCCCCCCCCCCACGACCGCCAACCGCCAACCGCTCAATTATTGTTAAGTCACCTCTGACAAATCTAATTTTGGGGGTCTAAGGAACTGAGCGATAAAAGAAAAAGTGGCTCTTCAAAGTAGCACGTACTCTTCTTTTTTTTGTTTGTTAAAAAATAGTGACCACCCCGTCACAACCCCCCACCCCCGCTCCTCGGCCCTATACTATCTGCCTACGAGCTGTATATGTCTAATCTGTACGTATACCGTATAGTTTATACAGTAATCTGCTCGCGAGATGGGAGGAGCAAGATGGCCGCCCTGTCGCTTCAACGGCTTGCACGGGCGTGTGAGTGCTTTCGGTTATCCAGTTATACATATATTAAGATCAGTGGTCAGGACAGTTATATAGAATCCCATGTCTATAATTATTTCCACATTTACACAAGAAACATAATTCTATATTAACCTCTTTATACTCTAGGTACTCTTGTAGCTCTTCCGCTCTGTCCAGGTACTCCTTACATTTGTCTCTGATTTTCTGATTGCCGTCTTTACCCTGGGGTTCACCTAATGGAAAGAAAGACATCATCATTAGCATTCAATCATGATTCATTTTCATCAATAAATTAGATGAGGTATGGCAAATACAGTAAAATGTGAAAATGTTGAACATGACCCCGCACCCACCCCACCAAAAAAAAAAACACTAATTAAATCCCGAGTTAATTATTAAGATACACCTTCAGGGGTGTTTGTAATTTTAAGGTTTCAACGTACACAGAAGATTAACAAATCATTTATCCACACACTTGAACGCAATATTGGTGATGCGCATCTATGTCTGGACCATGAAAACCAAGTTGGAGCCTTTCTGAACAACATCAGATACATTGCGGTTCCTGCTTTGGTGACTCACGATTTAAAATGTGCAGAAAGTACTTGACAGCGTGTTTGTAGGAACGAACGGCCTCTTCATAGTTCCCCGCCTGGTCCTCTTGTGCGGCCTTCTGTGCCATTGATATGGCTTTCTGAAAGACAACAATCACTGAAACGCGTTCCTTATTCTTTGTTTTTCGTATTGGGCTGCAAACAAAAAGTGAAATGTTAGAAGCAGACCTCAGTTTGATGCAGTTTGGTAATGTGGTTGTAAAGCACTGCAAACTACAACCACAGTAATGAATAGGGGTGTGAATTGCCTAGTACCTGACGATTCGATTCGTATCACGATTCACAGGTCACGATTCGATTCGATACCGATTAATCCCGATACGAATTTATAAGTCGATTGTTGCGATTTTTTTTCATTCAAATTTAGAAAATACTAATCAGTAAGCTTGTAGAGTGTAAGATTTATATGAAAATGTATTATTTATTTATCTGAAATTTCAGTCTTATAGAGGTTGTAATCTGTTTCATGTTTGAACAGCATTAAAATAAAATATTAAGGCTTAATGTTCCGTTCATATAACATTCTTCCATGCTCAAGGTGTGAATCCTTAAAAAAAAAAAAAAAATCGATTCTGCCCTTTTTGAATCGATTCGAGAATCGCGCGATGTAGTATCGCGATATATCGCCGAATCGATTTTTTTTTTAACACCCCTAGTAATGAACATATTGTAACTTTATTTTTTTGTCTTATTAAACAACTCTTGTATTGGATCTGATTGCATTTGGAAAGATGTACCTAATAAGTGTGAATTGAACAGCACTCATTTACTTAATACTCCCCTCCAAAAGTTCTTTTTGTTTCAGACTGAAAGCATTTGTGCTCGACATCAAAAGATGAACATGAGACCAACAGTTCAGCTTGTATTTTCTGGTATTTACATCTAAATCTGATAATCAATGGATGTAGGATTGTTTAAATATTTAGGGAGGGCGGAGTAATGAATATAGCATTTTTTTATAACCCAGTTTTCATATGAGGAAACCTACTCCAACAAGTGACTTGAAAGGTGTGTTTTGTTGATCCGGCGTGTTCTTATCCATTGAAAATTCAATCATAAATAACTGAATGTCTACGCTCGCTTTCTGATTTGGATAGTTCCCTAACTACCGCTAAATCCATGCTAGCTAGATGTGTAACCATCAAGAAAACATAAACATTGTGAGAGCTCTAAAGACAATAACACGAAAACAACTATTGGTGACATCAGCAATGACCAGAAATGAAGGTATCGCAATCTGTCTGCTGAAGACTTCACTAGAAGATGCAAACAACCTATTATCAAAATGAACAGAACAAGCTGTAATTCACCAAAAAGTACCCTAAAATATTCTCGGACTGATTAGGAAAAAGATGAACCTTCAGAAAATGAAAAGGATAAAGTCTGTAGAAAAATATATCATTTTACATCCAAGTTCATCTGTGAAACAGCGGCCATGTCATGGCCTGGGCTATGGCTTCTGGGACGCCTCATGACATGACGACGTTCATCAAGGGAAATAAGTGGAAGATTTTGGACCGGCCATCTAAATCCTGACATTTAAACCCAAGAGCTTGCTAAAGTGGAGACCGAAGGGCCCAAAACAAACAACTAAAAGAGGTTGGGCTGAATGTAATGGTCTGCAACAAATTGTAAATGGACTGCTTCTTATATAGTGCTTTAACGACACGATGTGGTGCCCAAAGCGCTTTACAATTCAAGCCTCACACTGCCAGGTCCACTGGGAGCAAATCGGGGCTCAGTGGTGCACAAGGACACTTCGACATAGTCACCAGGGATGAGGATCGTATTCACAACCTCACAGATGGGAGACGACAATACACTCTACCACTGAGCCATGCCGCCCCAAAACATAAAGATCTATTTATGTTCATGAATAGTAAGTCTATCAATGAATATATTTCCGCCCACCTAAAGAACAGTGTTTTTCTATAAATAATGCCATCTTCTTCAATTGTGCATCAGCTCCAGAGGGAGCTGGAAATAAAAGCTTTAAAAGCATTTTCCCAAGTTCATCTTTTGATGTCCATTCAAATGTTTTCAGTCAACAGCAAAACTACAGGAAATAACGGTACGTCACTGTTCTAAAACTTTGAGGGGAGTGTAGATGCGCTCTCATCATAAATAAATAAATAGAGGGTTAAACTTAATAATGTATGAGGAGTATGTTTTTGTACTCAAGTAAAACATGAAATTAACGATAATTAATTATGTAATGAATCGTACTGAACATTTGATTTATATATATATATATATATTAGGGGTGTTAAAAAAATCGATTCGCCAATATATCGCGATATTACATCGCGCAATTCTCGAATCGATTCAATAGGCGGCCGAATCGATTTTTAAATATCCATTTTTGATGGAAAAATATTCACAAAAACGTCTTAGGGTTCACACCTTAAACATGGAGGAATGTTATATTAATGGAACATTAAGCCTTAATATTTTATTTTAATGCTGTTCAAACATGAAACAGATTACAACCTGTATAAGACTGAAGTTTCAGAAAAATAAATACATTTTCATACAAATCTTACACTGTACAAGTTTACTGTTTAGTATTTTCTAAATTTAAATAAAAATAATCGCAACAATCGACTTGTAAATTCGTATCGGGATTAATCGGTATGGAATCGAATCGTGACCTATGAATCGTAATCCGAATCGAATCGTCAGGTACTAGGCAATTCACACCCCTAATATATATATATATATATATATATATATATATATATATATATATATATATATATATATATAATTATTATTATTATTAATTTATTTATTTTACAGTGACAAACTATTCTGAAGCTTGCAATTAGTTTGGGTAGGGCAACAAACAAGTTTCAGTTATGGACTGCGTAAGCTTAGCTCACTTTTATTGCTGAGCACCGATGTTATGATAAAACTTGTGAACCTTCAAACACAGTCCACAAAGTACCGGTACAGTCAACAAAAGCACTGCTGTTTTCTCAAGCTTCTTGGCTGGTAAACTGGAGGCTATTGTTTAATACAAGTACTGTACGTCACATTCAATCAACGCATGAGTTTTAGCAGGTTGACACTCACTGAATATGCGTTGATTTGTCAACTACATTACCATTAAGTTTTCATTTACGCTGAACAACGAAACAATATTGAAAGTCACCCCTACCTGCAGATTGGTGGGCTCCATGTCGGAGTCCAATAGAATAAAAAAAAAAAACACCGGTTGGAGTTTGTTGAAAATCAGTCACTCACTCACAGATGACAGCGAACTCAAAACAGTTCCTGGCTGGTAAATGTGTGACACATACGTGCCACAAACTGCCCTAAACTCAACAATGCCGTCCAGTGGGTGAGTCACAAGTTGTTGTCGTGCAAATTCCAAGCACTTCTGCGCCTTTGCCTTTTCCCACCTAACACTGAAACCTATTCAAACACAAATGTTTAGCTATTATTATTTTACGTACAGGACTTTAAAAAAAAAATAGTACTCGTTCCAAAGTGAAACTGAGTAAGCTCAACCGCGTTTCACCTCGACAGCGGAAATTTGAGGCTTGAACACACCCCTTTCAAAAAAAAAAAAAAAAAAAAAGTTACACAATGTTGACACTAGAGGTAGTCAGAGATCTATTTTTTCGACACTGCTGGCTGGTGCCTTACCTAATTTACCCCTTCAAAATATTTCTTTGACATAATTGTAACGTGTTGAAAGTTATCATTGGAAAAAATTATTTTACTATAAAAGTGTTTGCAAATCACAATGGTGTGAACGAACTACAAATAGGGGTATAGACAGTAAATATTAAAGTAAATAAATAAATAAATAAATAAATAAATAAAATTCCCTACTAATTGATGTAGCATGTAAGTTAATTAGCTGCATAAAAGCGGCAACATGAGAGTTTTTCTTGTTGTGCTAAGATATAAAAATGGGCATTGTATATGATTGACAGTAAAAACATTTTTTTTTACTTTTAGTTAGTTTAGTTAGGCGTACTTAGTAAAATGTGTACTTTTAAGTCATGTGCTTTCTGTATATATTTTTTTAAATGTTGTTGAAGTACATATCAGTTGAATCAGTACATCTACTTTGACCAGAGTACTTGAGCCAGCCCAGAGAGTGAGTACGGCTGCCAGTGCCACCATACTGACAAATCGTGACAGGAGGACCACACAAGCAGTCACAACTAGTCGACGAGTGGCACCTGAGCACGAACCGCTCTTGCTTTGACAACAACCGAAAACTTGAAGCTTTCCACAGGGAAACATGCGTCCCTGGGGCATTTCCTCCTCCATTGGGTCGTCACGGTAAAGGCTGGACTTTGGGAAAGTGTTGTGCTGAGGAAGTATCGCGCGTAAAATGGCGCAACCCACAAGGACGCGGCGCTGCGCAGGGTTCTCCAGATGACCAGACCTCTAGTCGGGACCTCTCGTGTGGAACATGGGGAGAGAGGTGACGGGAGCTCACCTCTTCGCGGTTTTTGTCTCTGTTATTGTTTACAGGTGCACGCGTGCACAAGAAACGTTCAATGGACTCACTGGCTTTAGTTTGAGCCCACCGTACTTCAACCTGGCGCAAGGATCGAGGATTTCTGCAACAGCAACCTGCGGGAAGGATGAGTTCGGGACGCCGAGGGTTGATTTGTACTGTAAACTTGTCGGGGGACCAACCACTAGACATCCCACTCAAAATATTCGGGTAAGATTGCACGCGCAATATTAGTTGTTTATTAACCGTACAAAGCCACCATTCCGGATGTTTCCTGTTGCCTCGTGACTGCCAGAAATCCTTGGAGTGTCACTCCATTGTGTGTGAAGGAAATAGCCTTCAGCAGTAGAAGTGTAAGGGCTCTACATCACTTCAGGAATAATAGCAGTCCCACAATGATATGTATACAATGCCAGCATTTGAATACACTGTAGGTCGACAATAGGAGTCAAATTCTTTTCCTCAAGGTCTAAACTTCATTTCCGGACACATAATATATTGCCATTTCGTGCTCAGTCCTTTACTTGGGATTACTGCATGGACGTGGCCTAAATGTTAAAATAATGAGCTGGCTGCAATTACTGATCTCCAATTACTAGAACTGTGTAGTCAGTGTAAAACTTTAATTAAATCTGCAATCAACTTTTAAAAGTAAATGTTCAATATTTGTCCAGTACAGTATCTTGTGGTTAGCACGTCTGCCTCACAGTTTCCCGGCAGTCCTGGGTTTGAATTTCACCTCAGACCTTGTTCCTGTGTGGAGTTTTCATGTTGCTTGCGTTACGAATGTTTCTCTGGGTGCTCGGACTTCCTCCCACATTCCAAATACATGCACAATTTTGTGAAGATTCTAATTTGCCCAGTGCCCACTGGTATGGATGTTAATGTATGCCTGTCTATATGTGCTCTGACATTGACTGACGACCAGTCCAGGAATGTATCCAGCATCAATAGTCATTTCCTCAAATAGTGACTGTCCCTCTAATGGACATTATGCCCCAATCAATCCCCAATTAAAAAAAAGGCCTCGTTCAAATAACCCTGATACCTTTTCCCATAAGAATTGTTTGTTGTTACTTTAACGGTCTTAGTTCACAGATGCTTTGGTTCACACACTGGCATTAAAGAGTTTCTGAGCACACTCAAACTCTGATGCTAACCAAAACAGGAGCACCAAGGCACTTAAATAGTCTTTCAGTATTTGAGCTCCATGCGTATTAAAATGGATCTTTTGTGATGTGTAGATGAAGCCTATATGAGTGACTTGCATTCCAGTAGACGTGAGATGAATCAGCTTTGGCTCTTGATTTTTCCTGGACAGGTGTTCCCCTTTTTTTTATTTTGTTCAATTTAAGTTTCACTTGTACTCAGTGTGAATATGAGTGTGAATTTCTGTCTGTATTTGTTTTGTGCTCTGTGATTTATTGGTGACTAACCAAAGATGCAACTTTGCTCCAAGTCATCTGTGAGAGGCTCCACCTTTGCATCCCTGAAAAGGATAAATTGCTGTAGAAAATGGATGGATGGATGGATGGATGGATGGTACTATTGTTAAAATTACAGCGTTCCCGCAATATGTTGTGGTTCACCTACAATGTCATAGCTACTTCACAGTTTTTATGTTGTAAAACTTAATTAGGATCTATCAAGTGAAATCTCCACTACATCACATATGTAATTCTGCCCTCCCTAAGCATGCTCAGTTTAATCTGTTTAGAGACACCTTACAACCCAGTTGGAGGTGACTTTACACAAAACAAAAATCATTACAGTGTATATTTAAATACAAGCCATGTTTTGTTTTCAAAAGATCGCCCACGCTCATGCTAACATGCTAATGGCAAATTAGCATCCACCACTGCGAGTGTGATTGCGTCAAATAACAAATTTTCACATACAAACACTGTACGAACACATAACCACAGGTAATATAATGTTATTCAAATGAACAAATTCTTCTCAGCCTGTGAAAAACCTGTATTGACAATTTCTGAGCTTATATCACAAGTCAGAACTCACTCAGTGAAATGACCCTCTCCGTCCATTGAAAAGCATTGGATTTTGGATCTTAATTTGATTTCTGAGAATTATTTTGATTTCAAAATGTGAAGAAATGTTTGTCTATGATAACAATATGCCTGGTTTGTATGCTAATCACAGGCAAAATCAAAACAATATGTTGTTTACTTTCACCCTGTTAGGAAGCTTTTGCATTGCGCTGCATTGTGGAAAATCGGAAATATCAGAAATGCCCCTAAGTTCGGAATTGTCAATATTAACTCATTCACTCCCAGCCATTTTCACAGAAGCAATCCCGTCCGCTCCCGGCTGTTTTACTGGATTTTGACTGATTTTGCAAGGCCCACAGAATATTGTGTTCTATTGCTACAAAAACATGAGTACCTACCAAAAGAAAGATTAGTCTCTTCTTTCATCGGGAAAAAAATATATGTTTCTACCTGTTTCCGTTTTGCTGCAATTAGCATTAGAAGAGAGCTAAGTTTAATCAGTTTTCACAAATCTATTTAAAATTGTAAGTAATTTAGCTTTTTTTCTACATGGCCCTTGGTGATCTCCTTTGCTCTGCTGCCACCTGCTGGCCGTTTGTGTAATAACTACCATTTCTGCAACCGTTCTTTGCAGTTGAGAGGCTGGATCAAAGCCTTCTGTATGCTCTAGCATAAAAAAACAACAAAAAAAACTTATAAATACGTCTTTGGGACACTTAAAACATAAAAAACGTATTTACACGTTATTGGGAGCAAATGAGTTAATAGATTAAATTGATACAAGAAAGCCCCCAAAGCAAAATAAAAGCACTGAGTCTTTTTTTTTTTTTTGTCCTAACCAAATATTTGATATAACACAGGGCCAGTTCTGTGACTACTGCAACGCGGCTGACCCAAGCAAAGCCCACCCGGTGACCAACGCAATTGACGGGACGGAGCGCTGGTGGCAAAGCCCTCCTCTCTCCAAGGGCTTAGGCTACAACGAGGTGAACGTCACCCTGGACCTCGGACAGGTAGGTTGATCATCATCATCTTTGCTGATGAATCGTTTTTTTTTCCATATTTCAACATGCTTGGAAGGGGTGAATTTGACCCACACTGTGTTTATGGCATTTAATGATAAATTAGAGGAATTGTGGCTTGTTTTTTTGTGTCATCACTCCTGGTAGTGGGGGTGTTGTGAGCAATGCTGTTGATGTGAGCCAAGACTCAGATTCATGCCCCTCTGTCTGGCACGTGGCAAATATGATCCCGCCTTGACCATTGGACCCTGTGGCAGGAGTCCGGCTCACGGCCTGTTAAATTTGCACCTCAGGCTCAATTATCCACTGTGAAAAAAAGACAGAAATTCTCTGGTTTTTGATCAAAAATGAGAAGAATTTTAAGACTGAAGGCATGATGTTGGAGGCCTAAATATTGTTGTTTTTGATTTTCATAGTGGCACATAATGGGAGCTGGCTTTTGCTTTTCTATTTCTATGCTTAAGCTAAGCAAAGACCCTGCATAGCTAAATATAATACGGCTACATGTGCGTGGACTCGTGCAGGGCCTTTGAGGACGTCTGAGTTTAATATGTGGTAATGCTCCATGTATTTGGGAGCGTTACACTGTATTATGGTGCGCTATAAAGGGCATGGTGTGATTTCCCAGCCACACAACACATCAACTGCTACCACAACAGCACACGCACCTGACATACTCATTTTTCCTTTTTACTACGAGCATGACTGGCATGACAATACTCACCCGCCATTGTTGCATTTTGTGTTTTTTTGTGATTTTTAAAGCAATATTACATATATCTGAAAAAAAATATTGTTTTGTTGTGGGTCATACGGTGACTTAAAGAGTACATGTTATGTACGAGTGACTTTGTAATTGATTGTGCCTGCCCAGCCGAGTGTGAAATTAAACAACCAAAAAAGGGGTGTTTGTGTTTGACAATTAGTGTAGTGGATGAACTGTTGTAAAAATGCATTTATTGTCTATATTGGCACTCATTCGTCACCTTTGACCCAGCAGTGCATGGTGCTGTTTTTTTAGTTCCTTATTTGCATGAGTCTGGGCCGGCCTCTAAAAAGGGCTATTTCAGCAAGATAAGAAATAGGCTGTCTAAAGTGTGCTATACTTCTTCCTTGTGGTATTTTGACAAAATACACCACAGACATATTATTAAGACACTTGGGAACTGTTTGTCAATAGTCAGGAATTTTTTGTTTTTCTTTTGTTTTGGGATTTAAGGGCTTCCCTTACAGTTGAGAAAATTAATTTGTTAGACACTTTTAGAGACTCAAAATCATGAAATGTGCTGACAAATGGAGTGTCATGAATGATATTGTTGATTCCTGGCTGTTTCCACCAATGATATCTCATCTTATGTTACCATGGCCTCAGTGACGTGCGGTCAGGGCAGGCAAGGTTGGCACTGCCTGACCAAGGCTGAAATGAAACGAAAATGAATTGGCTTCTTCTATTGATTTAAAGTATTTTTGCATTTCACATAGCCTACACTACCTATATAGATGTGAAAGTGACAACATCTGGCGAATTTCATAGCTCAATTAAAAAGGACTCACGACTTCTTCTGGCCTGCAGGCAAAAATGCTGCAAAATTCTCCTGCTGAAGGCACACGCCTCCGATGCCTCCAGCAGCCCTCTCTGAGTAGCGATGTGTGTTCGCGCACGCGTATTCAGTTTCCCAGTAGAAAAGCCCTTTACGCAAATAGGCAGATTGCTACGCAGCCTTTTTACGTAGCTGTATTATTCCTATGTGAACATACGTTCGCACAGTGCATTCGTGAATTCAAAACACACTTAGTGCACAGTACGCCGGTAAGATGACGCCACTCTGGAAAATATAAAACTATTTTCACGCCTTTCTTTTGAGGAAAAAAACGTCATCTTTTGAAGGATGGGAGACCAACGCCTTAGCTACCGGATCTTGAGCAAAGTAAGGGATAGAGAATTATTCGTACTTTTCACAAAGAATGCTACAAAAGGAAATACTGGCTTTGTGGATGGTTTCACTTTACATGATGTTTGACATTGCTATTGCTAGCTTGATTTTGCAAGGAATTTGCCTGTTTTATAGGGAGATGTCCACTTCATTACATCCTTTCCGGTGTCGGTACCATATGTGTTCGGCCTGCCAGATCCATTCGGGGGCCTTCGCGTCTGGTCGGCGCTTGCTGATGACGTCAGTACAGCAAGCGAGCAGTGTCAAATGTGTTCACGTTGGTTTGGTGTCCGAATTTTGCGGTTCACGTATCACAATACATCACAAAAACAGTCGTAATGATTATAGGAACACATTAGCACGTCAACTGACAATATTTCGTCCCATCGCAGTTTTACTTTTTTGCATTTATGTGCTATTTTACCTCCACTTTTTATATTTATTTTATCTAATGTATTTTTTCAATCTATTTCATTATTTAGTCAATCTTAAAGTATCCTGCTTTTATACTTACGTTTATTTACGTTTTGCAATCTCAGCCCATACATTTTGTTATTTAAATGACATCTTTAATATTTTCTTGCCAATGTCACCTCAGAGGTGACACTGCACTATGAGTTGCGGAGGGTCGTGCGTATTGCAGAAAATAATTACCATGATGATGATAATAAAATGATGGAATTATTGCCTGAGATGTGACATTTCCTCACCAATATGTTCTGTACTCAGCCTCAGGTTATTAGGTAACTACGAATTTATTTGTAACCTTCATGTGTGTGCATGTGTGTCTCATGGACTATTGATATAAATATTAATCAAAGGTAATGGCCTACTACCGTAAAGTCGAAACTCATAAGTTAACTTCATCAACTACAGTAGCACATTTTACTTTTTCTTTAAAGATGTCAAATGCATTAACAAATCAATGAATGACACATGAATGAATGAATGCACAACTTTTCTTTATATGTTCAGTATTTTTTTCCTTCCACAAAACAACAACAACAAACAAGTCTGAAAGGGTTTCACGGCAAACCTTTAATCCTAGACAAGGGAAGACGA
The DNA here is from genome assembly GCF_051991245.1 of Festucalex cinctus. Classification (NCBI taxonomy): domain Eukaryota; kingdom Metazoa; phylum Chordata; class Actinopteri; order Syngnathiformes; family Syngnathidae; genus Festucalex; species Festucalex cinctus. The sequence continues at coordinate 18,590,720 of NC_135411.1, read as the reverse complement.
GAGATCAATACATTAGAATTGCCACGGTGAGATGTAATTGATTGATGATGATTGATGAATGATTTTGACGCGTTACGAATCCTTGCCTTTTGGGTCGCCGAACAGTTTGATCCAGTAGTGCGGCTGTGATAAGTCCCATTAGATAAATAACAATAAATTTCTTCGTAAAAAGCGTCAATGTTTTCCCTCTAACGACTGGAAAGTTGCCTCACCAATCACAATCGTCGACATCTCAGCCAATCCTGTAGCGTAAAACGTCTCAGCCAATCCTGTAGCGTAACGTCATCTGTAGGCGAAGGACCCCGAATGGATCTGGCAGGCCGAACACATATGGTACCGACACCGGGCGTCCGGACGGGTTTTTATTAATGAATGAAAATGTCCGGTTTTCGTTGTGCGGCAAATGGGAGGCGGAGTGCACTGAACCGTGTTTATCGCGACGGGCAGCAGACCCACATTTGCATACATCAGTTAGCGTTCGAATATTGTCATCGGCTGCAACGGTGGCCCAGAGTTTTAGCTGAGTGGCGAAGTGATGAGCTGCCTCACGGAAGGCGAAGGGTACGAACCCCGCTTATCCCAATTTGTTTGCAAACAAATGCGCTTAAAACACTGTATCTGTCATAATCTTTTTTTGTCAAGTAATTTTTGTTTCTAACAATACAGATGAGGCATGCAGTAAAATGGTTTGAATGTATAGCATTTTGAAGTAAACAGAGAATCAGGCCGTATATTAGGCCTTAAGTGTTCTCTTTTTTTTGGGGGGGGTGTTATGGGATATGGTCACCCTAGGACAGGGGTGTCCAAACTTTTTCATTTGAGGGCCAAATACAGAAAATCAGAAGGACGCAAGGGCCACATAATGTTATGAAGAGAAATTGTGTTTAGTCCTAAAAGTTGTACAAAAAATTTATTTGTGCTTTTGCATATTTAGAAAAATGCTACAGTATATAAACCAATTGATTTGTAATATGGCAGTAGGGTTATTATAGTTGTGCAATTTTTCATTTTAGTTAGTTTTTATTAGTTTTCTGGGTGGTTCTGCTAGTTTTTATTAGCTTAGTTCTTTAAAAAATGCTTAGTTTTAGTTTAGTTTGTTAGTTTCAGTATTAGTATTAGTTTTTTGTGACGTCATGCAGCCGACAAATTCACCCGGCCCCGTCTGCGACACGACCCCCCCTCCCTCCACTCTGCAATTGGCTGGAGGGTTGTAAAAACTGTCTTTCCACAGAAACGTCCCACTGTTTACAAAACAAACACAAAATGGCAAAAATACAGGCTGGGGGGTGGGGATTTAGGAAAAAATCACCACCACACATTAACAGAAGCCCAGAGGTGTAGATTAAGAAGGAGTTCATGGGTATACATCCTGTATTTATATAGTGCATTTTCCTGAGTGAAAACGGAAGACTGTGCCTTTAAAAAGCATTTTCGTTTTTATTTTATTTCAGTAAAAATATTGTTTTTTGAATTTTAGTTTTATCATTAATTAACTAAAATAACCTTTAATGACACCTGTTTTTCGATACCCTCCCTTCTTACTTTGACCATCTCCAAACATTTTTGTTTTGTCTATGTTATTTGAATTGAGTCAAATGCCATTTTTAGCATATGTTGCGGGCCACTGAAAAATGGATGGCGGGCCGCAAATGGCCCCCGGACCGTAGTTTGGACACCGATGCCCTAGGACATATGGTGTCAAACTGCAGTCCTCGAGGGCCGCAATCCTGCATGTTTTGTAAGTTTCCCACTTTCAACACAGCTGATTCATATTTAAGCTCATCAACAAGCTCTGCAGGAGCCTGATAATTATCCTGACCATTGAATCAGGTGTGTTGGAGTAGAGAAACCTCGAAAACACGCAGGACTCTGGCCCTCGAGGACCGGATCTTGACACATGTGCCCTAGAGATGTTGTACACTCGCCTGCCGACACACACATTTGTAATTGGTGTGTATGTTTCCTGCCTACCCAAGCCTAGAGCTCACTGCACGTCACTGCATGGCCTTGATGGAGATAATATTCTTATTAAAGCGTAGTTTACCTTCAAATTGCTTATGAAAATCTCAAGGTTTTATAACTCCAGAATACAAATCAATGGTTGCTTTGTGGATATATTACGAAAGAAAACGCACAATCTGAAGGATAATTTACATTGCCGGTGCAATACAGTATGTGGGCTCGAACCAGCTGAATGAGTTCTGTGGTTTCTTTCAAGGCCAGCGCAGGTGGCTTTTCTATACCGCTGCCAGCAGATAAATAAGATAATGGCACTGTTGATGTGTGCGCTGAGGTTCAAAGTGTGCTTTTCTTCACGTTTTTCTTTTCTTTTTTTTAATACAAATCGTTTCCTCTGATCCTTTGGAAAAAAGAGTTGATGGTCTACCAAGTGTAAAGAAACACGTTATTCGAGAGGCAAGTATTTCCGAATATATGTTTTGTTGGCGACATGCTCTCTCAACCATTACTGCAACTATCGAAGTGTGGCAGATGACAGTCTAAACCAGGGATGTCCAAACGACGGCTCGAGGGCCATTTGCGGCCCGCAGTGCATTTTTCAGTGGCTCGCGACATATAGTAAAAATGGCATTTGACTCAGTTCAAGTAAATTAACAAAAACAAAAATGTTTGGAGGTAGTCAAAGTACGAAGGGAGGGTGTCGAAAAACACAGGTGCCATTAAATGTTATTTTAGTTAACGAAAACTAAAATTCAAAAAACAATTTTGTTCATGAAATAAGATATAAACGTAAATGCTTTTTAAAAAACGAAAACTAACAAACTACATTTTATGTTTACAAAACGAACTATAATGATAGCAAACATGTCCTTCGTTTTAGTCTTTGGTCAATAATTTAATGCGCGAGTTTTTGGGATTTATTTTATATGTGATTTTTGGTAGATTTATTTTGATATAAACCGGAATAATGACGGCGGCACGGTGGAGAGTGGTTAGCACGTCCGCCTCCCAGTTCTGAGGACTCCGGTTTGAGTCCAGGCTCTGGCCTTCCTGGGTGGAGTTTGCATGTTCTCCCCGTGCCCGCGTGGGTCTTCTCCGGGTACTCCGGTCTCCTCCCGCATTCCAAAGACATGCATGGCAGGTTAATTGGGCGCTCCGAATTGTCCCTAGGTGTGAGTGTGGATGGTTGTTCGTCTCTGTATGCCCTGCGATTGGGTGGCAACCAGTCCAGGGTATCCCCCGCCTACTGCCCAGAGCCAACTGAGATAGGCTCCAGCACCCCCCGCGACCCTTGTGAGGAATAAGCGGTCAAGAAAATGGATGGATGGGTGGATAGTTTTAATTGGTAGGGCTGTGTTTAAAAAATCAAGCATTTTAATATGTCTTTCCCCATAAATTAATAGGAAAATAGAATTTTAAAGGACACATTTTTTTTTATTTTACTGTTTTTTTGGCATTTACTGTTCACATCAATTTAAAGAATTTTCTTACATTTATGAAAGACCTGACTTATTACACTTTAAGACAATTCAGAATCTTTTTATTTTATATTTAGTTATTGAATTAGAATTATGAAAATATTTACATCTCATGCCAATGTATGTATAACATGATGTAGGTGATTAATTTAATGTTTGTGGAGATTTTATCAGGTCCTTGATATTTAAGAAGACTTGATCTGCGATAATTAATCTCTATCGAATCTAATCGAAAAATATCCAAATCGAACTGAACTGTTGTGAATTGAAATTGAATTGATTGAGGAAATTAATTGGCATTATGCTCTGATTTAAAAAAAAAAAAAAATAAAAAAATAAAAAAAATAACACCTACTCTATAGTAAATATTTGAAGATCTACTTTTTGACTTTTGCTTGAATTATCATATTATTCTAAACTAGCAGTAGCCTATTCTTACTTGGTTACAATTTCCGGCTACTCTACCAACTTCTGCGGTAAACTTAAACCACGTCTGTCCATAACAAAATACGGACTTCTTTTCCGGGAACATTTGCCGTGGCACAACAATCCACAAGCATCAGGCAGCAATGTTGTTGTAAACATGGACAACATGTATCAGACATCCAGTCACTCCATTTTCTAGGGAATGTATTTTAAGAGGCGTGCATGCGCTTATCTGTCTGAGTGAGCTGAGCATGTGAGGCAAACATAGCGGGCTTTGTGGTCCATCTGATGAGCCGGAGCTTATTCTGATACAAGTGATGCTGAAGGACTATTGGACCTTAGTGGTATTATTTGGTTCCATTTTACAAGAAGGATACCTTTTTCAAAGGGTTTATAAATATGTAACGAATCACACTTGTAACAGTTTAATGATTAGTAAGTTGTAAATGACTTAGTTGGCTCACTATTTAAGCAAGCACTAGATACTGCCGTGCATCATAGCTATCTATTGTGATAAATCTATAATCCAACAGTTAGCATGCGCTTCTACCGTTTACAACAGGGGTGTCAAACTCATATTAGCTCAGGGGCCACATGGAGAAAAATATATTCGCAAGTGGGCCGGTAAAATTGTACATAATTTTTAAAACATGTCCGTCAATTACATGCAGAGTTTTGCTATTTGTGGGCCAGCCCTAAATTGTGGGGCGCATCTGTACAAATATTGTCCCAAAATTTTTTTGCATAAACGTGTATATTGTTCACTGATTGTGTGCCGGGTGCCGTTAATGAAGTTATAAGGACGTTAATCCTTATCTAATGTGTAGTTGAATGTGTGTCTTATTCAGCATGTTAGTGTTTGATTCATGTTTTTATTTTTTAAACAAACTAACTTTAAATTGTGCTTAAAATAACGACATTCAGAGGAATTCCATGTTTAAGTTGCATTGCTCAACTGAGACTTACTTGTGTAATTATGAATTTATAAGCTTTGATTGTGGCCGGCTGATTAATTGGGCCGACATTACTTATTTTTTTATTTTTTTTTTTACTTTACAAAACCATCTCGCGGGCCGGATTAAACCCCATTGCGGGCCTGATCCGGCCCCCGGGCCTTATGTTTGACACCCCTGGTTTACAACAAACAAAGGGGCCAAAGCTGTGGAGCTAAATGTGGACTCACTCTTTGACAAGTAGTAGCTCACGCTTGCCGATCTTATCTAATGACGTATAGCACTTTATCAAGCCATAGCAACGGGACACCTAATTAATAACCATTGTTGGAACAATTTGAAAACTCTTGGATCCATGTATGCCTGTATTGTAAATTAATTGTTAACATATTTTTTTTACTGATGAGCTGATTAGGGACAAAGTTGATCATCTTTTAACTTATTGGCATGTTTCATGCCAGTAAATGAATCAAGGGCCCATTTCATGAATTGTTTTGGTGGGTTGTTGTAATGACAACCTGCGATTGGCTGGCAACCAGTTCAGGGTGTGTACCCCGTCTACTGACCGAAGCCAGCTGGGATAGGCTCCAGCAGCCCCGTGACCTTTGTGCGGTTTAGAAAATGGATGATTGGATGTTATGACAACAGCACTGTGGAAAAGTGTGTCTCAAAAATTTGCAATTAGGAATCAGTTCCTAATTGAAATTTAGCACTTGGTCCTACAGTGTAAATTCAGTGTAAACTGACATCGCCAACTAGTAGCATGGCTTTGTTGTCGCACATTTTTGAGCGGGTTCATTTTGAGTGTTGTTACCTTCAACCTTTCTAAAACCTGTCCTCGACCTTACCCTAAATGCCGCTGCTTACCATGTGTTGGTTTTGTTGCTTTAATTGGACTGCAGAATGTTGGCTGATCATTAAGGTTTCCTTTTTTTTCCCTTTCTCAGCAGGCGATGATGTTGAGTGTGCTTGTTTTTCACTGTGTGTGAAAGGGGAGGTCGATTAGGTTCAGGTACAGGGAATGGCTTTGGCTCAGCTGAGTGATCTGCTTTCAAGAATGCAATTTTAGGAGCATTCCCTCGGAACCTAATCCCTTCAGTCAGGGCTCCACTTCCCACCAAAGTTGCTGTGAATGTTGTATTTGCTGCCGTCGCCCCCTTTTGTATCCTTGCAGGCTTTATTGTGTGATGCCCTTTCTGCGCTCTCAGGCTTTTACAACAGTTTGCACCCACCCCTTCTAACGCATCGCTAAAAAATTACCTGACCCTCTCAAAGCAAACAAATACAGAGGTGACATGTTTGGTGGTGAGAGTTTCACCAAAAAACAACCATGCAGCAGAAGAAAGACACAGTAATCATTTTTGGGGTGTCCAAGGAACTGCATAAGTAAACGATAAAGAAAAGAACCCATAAGGAGTAAATTACACCGAAGCAATCAGGACACATTTACCATAAAATCCTGTGTTGAAAGTGCATCCGTGTTTAATATTGTGTATAATTTCAAACTGAAACCCAAATTTGAGCTACTAGAATTATTGGAGAAGTCAGAAATAAAAATAATAATAAAATAAAATACTGTATTTTTCTAGTTCTATCATGTACGCACTTATTGCTAGGCAACAGTGGCGTCTCTGGCATTAAAAGTTGAGTGGGGCACAACAGTGGGCACTTTACATCCACAAGCAGCGAAGCCTAAACAATAACTTCTAATTCAATTCAAGATCACAATCTGGTGGAAAAGAACAATATATATGAAGTAGCCTACCATTTATTCATAGCCTTACAAATTAAGGCTATGAATAAAACCTTTGAATGGTTCAAAATACGGCTGTGCAATTAATTGAAATCCAATTACAATTGAAATTTTTACACTCCACAATTACAAAATTGGCATGATCGGAAACATTCGGAAATATTTGCATTTTTTTATTTTTAAAATGACTAATTTAATAAATTTTGTTTGCTCCAAAAGGAACTTACATAATTGTAGCTTTTCAAAGAATTTTATTGTTAAATGTTTAAACATTTTCTTATTTTTTATCAAAAAAATAATTGTTTGAAGAATTGTAATGTCAATTATTACCAAAATATACCAAAATGATCGGGATTATTATTTTTTCCATAATCGAGCAGCCCTAGTTCAAAAATAAAAATGCTACTCACCAGTGCTGTTCATTCAGCTCAGTTTCTAGCTTCACTTTATTTCCAATTGGCCAGATTTAATTTGCTGCTTCAAATTCAGCACATGGAAATGTTTTGCTGAAATTACTGAAAAGTTAGCTGTCCACAATCTCTGCTATAAGGTGATCACTTTTGCAAAGTCTCACCTCCACTTGAGCCACGTAAGCTTCCTTCATAACTCCTGCAGTGTTTTTCCCCCTTCGTTTCTTCAGCGCTGCCTCTCTCTCTCTTGAGCGATGACGTCATCATCGAATCTACTTCATTCATATTGTTGGTTGGTTATTACGTATAATCTTTTTGCTCCCGATGAAAACAAATCTAGCTTACTGTTGTATCCCGTGGCTTCCGTCCGCCAAAACTGAGCATGTGTTGATTGGGTCTTGACGTCACGTGACATCCGTCCTGTATTTTAATTGGATGATGAGCCCAGTTAATGTGGCCCCATGGATGTTTATTGAGAACAGCTTGGGACACGCGCACTGTGATTTGAGTGGCTCATAGCGTTAAACATGCGCTCATGGGGCCGGTGTCGGTACCATATGTATTCGGCCTGCCAGATCCATTCGGGGTCCTTCGCCTACAGATGACGTTACGCTACAGGATTGGCTGAGACGTTTTACGCTACAGGATTGGCTGAGATGTCGACGATTGTGATTGGTGAGGCAACCTTCCAGTCGTTGGAGGGAAAACATTGACGCTTTTTACGAAGAAATTTATTATTATTTATCTAATGGGACTTATCACAGCCGCACTACTGGATCAAACTGTTCGGCGACCCAAAAGGCAAGGATTCGTAACGCGTCAAAATCATTCATCAATCATCATCAATCAATTACATCTCACCGTGGCAATTCTAATGTATTGATCTCTCGTCTTCCCTTGTCTAGGATTAAAGGTTTGCCGTGAAACCCTTTCAGACTTGTTTGTTGTTGTTGTTTTGTGGAAGGAAAAAAATACTGAACATATAAAGAAAAGTTGTGCATTCATTCATTCATTCATTCATTCATTCATTCATTCATTCATTCATTCATTCATTCATTCATTCATTCATTCATTCATGTGTCATTCATTGATTTGTTAATGCATTTGACATCTTTAAAGAAAAAGTAAAATGTGCTACTGTAGTTGATGAAGTTAACTTATGAGTTTCGACTTTACGGTAGTAGGCCATTACCTTTGATTAATATTTATATCAATAGTCCATGAGACACACATGCACACACATGAAGGTTACAAATAAATTCGTAGTTACCTAATAACCTGAGGCTGAGTACAGAACATATTGGTGAGGAAATGTCACATCTCAGGCAATAATTCCATCATTTTATTATCATCATCATGGTAATTATTTTCTGCAATACGCACGACCCTCCGCAACTCATAGTGCAGTGTCACCTCTGAGGTGACATTGGCAAGAAAATATTAAAGATGTCATTTAAATAACAAAATGTATGGGCTGAGATTGCAAAACGTAAATAAACGTAAGTATAAAAGCAGGATACTTTAAGATTGACTAAATAATGAAATAGATTGAAAAAATACATTAGATAAAATAAATATTAAAAATGGAGGTAAAATAGCACATAAATGCAAAAAAAGTAAAACTGCGATGGGACGAAATATTGTCAGTTGACGTGCTAATGTGTTCCTATAATCATTACGACTGTTTTTGTGATGTATTGTGATACGTGAACCGCAAAATTCGGACACCAAACCAACGTGAACACATTTGACACTGCTCGCTTGCTGTACTGACGTCATCATCAAGCGCCGACCAGACGCGAAGGCCCCCGAATGGATCTGGCAGGCCGAACACATATGGTACCGACACCGGCCCTATTTCAGTCCTTCCTGTTTGGAAAGTTAGACCATTGAACTGTGTTATACATATATGTTTATAACGAAATTACCTTACAAAGATAATTGGTATTTATTTGAATATTATTATTCATAAAATGTTATAAATTATTAGCGATAAAGAAGACCAAATATGAGCCTGCATAGTGCTCCACAACGCCATCTGGCCACTGGCCCCAAATGCAGAGACGTCACTGCTAGGCAGAATCTGTAAGGAAGATGCGTTTCCGTCATTTAAGATATCTTAAAGAGGAAGTCAACCCACAATTTTTTTGGACAATAATATATTGTATGCAGCCCCACTGATCTAAATATGGTATTCTGGCTAATGTTTCATTAATGGTTTACCAGCCTTTTTTATCCATCTCAGGGGGCGGCCATTTTGCAACATTTGGCAAAATGGCCGCCGCCTGAGATGGATAAAAATGGCTGAATTTTGCTTCATAACTCTGATTCCACAAATGTAATATTAATCAGAATGTCATGTTTAGAAAAGTGAGGTCACATATAACATACTATTGTCAAGAAATGTTCAAGGTTGATTTCCACTTTAAAGCACTTAGATTGCTGTTTGTATGGTAACTTGTGGGTGCTGTTGCCACACACAGGTAGAGATAGGACAGCAAGAAATGCCATGAACACAGTCAAAAAAATACACACACTCAGGAAATGTATTATGAAACAAATATTCATATGCATTATGCAGTATTTATGTGTTTGCAATTAAAAAAGAGCAATGGCCAACCATAGTGTATGGTGCTCATATAGTGCAGCTGGCTCAGTCCAACTCCAGAGAAATATATTGGCTATTAAAGGGGTCCCCATTGCTCTGGTGATGTAAGCGGCCATCTTTAGCCCGGCTTCCTGGGGCGCCAGGCCAACGTGGCAGATATTTACTACAGCCGCCCCACGTTTGTTAACGGGAGGCTGGGAAAGTGCTTCACCGGCAACTGCTGGCCCGCATGTCCTTATAAATCTGCTGCTCCATTGTGGGAAAATATGTGAGCTAATTTGGAATCTTTGCATCTTTTTCCAGGCCTCCATACAGTAAATCCATTGTGCTTTTTCTAATAGTTGGCTGGTTTCTAGGACACGCTTGACTACACCAGTTTACATTCTGCATGCTTTTTATATCAAAAAACATCGTTATGTGTTGTTATAAACATATGTCATTTGACTGGCTGGAAGAGATTATATAAAACACAGTAGATGCAGACATTATCACAAGCCAAAAGTGGATTGTAGTCCAACACACGCACATGCACAAATGCTAACTTTGTGATGATTGTGTGTATTTTAAAAATATGATGACAAATCAAAAGCACTTTCATAGCAGTTGCAGCCGAACTTGTGCAATGAGACGATGACAATCGCATCGAGATGCATATCTACTGTTTGTTTTTTCCACGCTCACGACTGCAGCTCTGCGCTGACTCTATGCCAACTGCCTAATTCCACCATGGAGTCATGGAGAAAAATACACCAGACTAGCGGACTCCCCGCCCTCGGCTGTCCACCTGTTGCGCGCACACACGAACAGTTGCACTGATGCATTGTCGCCGCAAGCGTCCGACGGGCCTGATCCGCCGTGACAGAAGGTGATGCCGCGTCTTCTTTGAATGGCATTCCTCTGCTCTCACATCAGACTCTCAGAGGACTTGTGCGTGTCAGGATGTAGACTGTCCTATGGCCTCTGTCGCGCCCTTTGGTTGAACTTTGTCTTCTTGACTACCTTATGAGTGGAACCTAGAGTTGAGCACAATCTGTTCTGCGACAGTAGTATTCCATGTTGTTCTTATTTCAGTAAAAAAAAAAACATTTTTTACGTAGATAATGTCATCAGTAGAATTAATTTATTTTCGACTTACTAACTGGAGTGAACCACGGCATATTTGCTGTTCATCAGATTTAAATGACAATTTTCAAGTTTTTTTTTTGTAACTTTTCCACTACTTGCTGAAAAATCAAATCCTACTTTTGCTGTTATTGTGTGCAAGACAAAGCAATTTGGTGCCATCTTGGTGCTAAAGAACAGTTGAAGTGTGTTGTGGAGCTTCATTTGACAAAAGTAGTCCCTTACCACCATCTTGTGACCTCTATAGGTCATTATAGAACAGTATAACCTTTCCAGGGAGGCATCCAGGGCTCAAAATAAGCGGTTTTGCTTCATAGTTTGCGGTTCAGAATGTGCATTTTGAGATACACTTTACCACATGAAATAGCAAAGCTGATAATCAAACTCTACAATCGCCAAAAGAAAGTAAAAGAAGATGGACCACAGAGACGGGCGGAAAAAGCTTTGCTCACGTCATGTTCCGCGGGCAGTCAGAGATTGAAGGAAGCTCTTTGCTACGTACACAGAAAAAACTTGCTAGCAACAGGTTCGCCTGGCTAATGGTGCGCCAAAACGCGTTGCAGAGTCACTACTAAGTCAGTAATCATCACTTATGTGGCGGTAAATAAAAGCTACATTTACGACAAGTGCCATATCACAAAGTTATGGCGAGAAAAGATGGAGAAGCCAAGCTAAATGCTAAGCTAATCTAAGCGTGACATGGCTAGTATGTTTACCATGGGAATTAAGTGCTTGAGTTAAAGCAGAAAGCACCCAACTTTGAACATAGCAGGCAAATTAATAAGTGTCTTGATTCTGGAGAGAAAATCTACTTGCTAAACTGAACCGGAAATGATTTAATTTCTGTAATGTGATTAATGTAATGTAACGATGTACATTGGCCAGGAGGAGTGGCCTATAAGCTTGAAGCTGCTCTCTGTAGGAATTTGCCCAAAATATCTTCATAATGGACTTTTTATGTAACCATTTATGACTTAAGCATCTTTAAGATAGCAGATTAACACCTTAGCTGTTAACAATGGGTACTCCTGCAAGCCTCTGGCCAATAATTTTTATACTGGATTCGGGTTCAAGTTTCCCACCCTCTGTGAACGGATGTGACGTCATGCGCGCAGTGTGCAGTTTCATTTTTTGGCCACGTGATTAGAAATTAAAATTTAAAAGTACAATATAGTATGATTGATTTAAATGGTGATAATTTATCAGTAATGTCATTTGTTTGTTTGTTTGTTTTCACAATACAGACAATACAGACTCCAGAGTTTTGACTGTGACTTGAATTCTGCACAATAAATATTTTCGAATTAGTAGTAGTAGTAGTAGCAGATCTCATTTTTTTGTTTACATCAATTTAGTTTTGCTTCTAGACAGGAAAATACAGAAATAAATAAGAAGTTAATTTTATTAAAAGGAAGGTTAATTTAATTTATTTTTTTTATTTTTTAAAAAGCAATTATTAATTCCTTATAATGTTGTAATTGTATTGTTTATTAAAACCCTTGCTACGGGTTTTTGGGATTAACCTGCAAAGGAAAGAAAATGCTCCACAAAGTTAGCAATGGGCTCTTTGCACAGCTCGACTACTTCCTTAACTGAATACCACGTTTTTGTTTCCTGTCTTTCATGAGTGGACAAACTAAATAATCCAGGTGTGTCTGGCTAATGTTGTTGTAGTTACTGAGATCAGGCACACCTGGATTAATCAGCTTGTCCACTCATGAAAGACAGGAAACAAAAACGTGGTATTCAGTTCAGGAAGTAGTGAATTTGTGCAAAGAGCCCATTGCTCCTCGAATTAAGTAGTCATTGATTCGAAAAACTGCTCTGCAAAGAAAAAATAAAATCATTACTCGTTGATTTTCGCTGTTCGCTCAGTCGCTATTCCCCACAAATAGTGGGGGTTTGCTGTTTATTCATGTCTTTGCAACTTTCACAAATGGGGCCCTATTTTGGTGCCCAGCGCAAGTCTAGCGCAAAGTGGAATCTAACTGTGCGTACGGGTGGAGTTTTCTTTCTTTTAGTAATTTTCTAGAGTAACGTAGTTAGAAGTGAGCGTTTGCGCTGTTGTGGGAGGGAACAAAGCCAACTCTCAGCGAATTGAACCGGTTCCCTTCATTCCATTTAAATTCAGCACAGAGACAGCCAAGTGGTATTTAGATGCAGGAGATTGACACGTGCAAAGTGCTATTAAAAAAAGCTGTGAGAAGATCTCCACCTTCTACCCACGATTGTGCGTCTGTGTGTATATTAGAGAAAACATATGACCTCAACAAAGGTAAGATTTAAACCCAGATCCTCAGAACGGTGAGGCAGATGTGCTGCACACGAAGCTGCCAGGCGCAAGAAGGCATTAGTGCTGTATTTCCTCATGCTGGCAAACTTAGCGGCAGCCAGAGTTGTCATAAAGACATGAAACAGGTTGACAAGCTTGTAAACAAAAACACTTAAAAGTGGCTCAGCCCCTCCTTACTTGCGCGTGACGCCAGCAGGCTTAACTCGCACGAGGCTGCTCACGGGTGTCAAAAAAGGTCAGGTGATGACTTGTGACATGTATGGACTGTTTGTCGTGCGCTTGCATCTCGGGTTCCTGACCTTGCACCCCGTATAAAAGCGTCTCATATACGGCATCCAGTATGACATGACACGTCAGCACAAAACAGCCCTTTAAGTCAATATTTTGTCTTCCTTGTAAGTGTAAATGCTTCTGACGAACACGGATGTGCTGTCAAAACATTCTCACAGTGGTTGCCCCCTGACATGCCAAGTGTATATTTGTGTGGGTGTGTGTTTGTTGTCATATCTGAATTACCAAGCAGCGACAGCTCACAGCCAGTTTGTGTGCTGTGATAAATGAGCACCCTGAGGTGCGAAGTGCTTTGGGCCAGCTGCCTCCCGCGTGTGTTCCTGACCTCCAAATTAACACTTGACAGCAATTCAGTCATCTAGAAAAGAGAGTGACCCACTTGTATGCTAAAATATATTAAAGGGATCTCAAAGGTGTGCCAGTATGTGGGGCACACGCATTTAAAAGCTTTCAGTCAGCTGTTAGTGTGACTCAAAGTACTGCAAGTGAGTGGTATAGCAATTTATCAAACGTGCTTCTAGGAATAGCGATAGAAAGTCCCGTTTAAATGATGCATGAATGCTGAGAGAAGCTGTCACCAAGAAATACTGTCGATAAATCCAGAAATAAAACACTGGTTACTACAACACTGCATAGCAGGAGAGCAATAATATGAAATGACATCAGTGAATGTGATAGGACTCTTGCTTAGTGCCATACTATTCCAAGATACCATGAATAGAGTCATTGCACCATTATCATTGTTTTATGACCTATGTCAAGCACGAACGTGCCGGTTTATTTCCAGTGAATTTAGGTGAGGAAAAAAAAACAAATCACATTTTGCTGTGACAGTCCATTTTCATCAGGGCCAAGTAGTGCAGTGATCTCACAGGTCTAGGAGTCAGACAGACATGTTGAGGATTGCTTGGCCTTGGAGGAGGTCTATTCTAGTTTGGAATGTGCTTTATTCACCGGGGTATATTAGGTGCGTTTCCATTACCCTCAGTTTTGCGCAAAAGGCATGTTTCGCAAAAGCACGCTTGTAAGGGAAACACTGGATTTGCGGGAAAAAAAAACCTCTAATATCGCAAAAAAGTTTTTGCGCTCTCATGAGGTGGTTTTTGAGACGTATCGAAATAGAACTATTTCGCAAAAGTGTAATGGAAAAACTTTTTGTGCATTAGTAGTCATGTGACACCCGTAACACGTTGTTTGCCTGTCGTTTATTTTTATTTACTTGCAATTGACTAATATTTGTTTTGAGAATTATTAATTTCGGTATTGTATTTTAGTTTTATGCGCTTAAGTGTTTTGTATATTGCACGTCATGTGCGCAAAAGAGAGAGAGGTGAAACCGAGCGAGCCTCCTTCGAGAAGTTGAAGGCTTGAAATCCTGTCCTGCCATGTCTGGCTAATTTAGCAGAAAACATCAGAAACTTTTAACTATTTGTAACCCGCCTTTTACCCAGCCTCCGATAACAACAACAACAACAACAACAACAACATTTTATGGTTAAAGGAAGTAGGAAGTACGGGGCCAATCACTGGTGTGTCGGAACTGTGTTCCGAGGGGATAACGAGTCTTTTCAAACACAAAGCGATTTAGAGAGCCAATATTCCGCCATTCAATGCACATTCTATATCGTTGCAGAAATCCCGTTACCACTGACAACAATCGAGACGTTCTGTCCGTCCGCAGCATAACACGAGTTACAAGTACGCGCACATACAAAACCACACTCAAACACACAACACTTGACACCAACACTAAATGCCCGAACCCGCCCGATGAGGGGTGAGTGTTTTTAAAGTAATCTAACTACACCGGGCGTCTGTTTACCATAAACATCCTGAGCACCTGCTACAGAACAGCGAGGTCTCGCGAGACGCGACATTCCAAGTATTGCGCCTCAGAAGTGAAACGCTTTTCAATGGAAACACCGACATATCGAAATTGTACTTTATTGAAATAGTACAATTTCGCTTTTATTTTTGCGAAAAAGGGTAATGGAAACGCACTTATAGATGGCAAAGAGGAAAGGTGTGCTGATTACTGCACACGGTCAAATAGATTGTCAACAAAGTTCATCATGTGATGATAAGTAAATATAATTATAGTATCACACAATTCAAATGTTTTAATTAATCACACAATTTCCTGTAATTAAGCACGTTTAATCGCGATTAATCACATTTTTCTACTTCTGCTTCTACCTTTTTTCTACAAAGCCTGTAACAGATATTTCTTGAGTAAAATCTTGGAATTAATGTAAAATCATCAAATAGAAAGTATATTCAGACTCAAACACTATTTTAACTTGATTTGAATAGAATTCTTTTTTCTCATAAAAACAATTCTCAAAACTTCTCGCTTCCAAGTTTAGTTGTGCCCACAAGCAGCACACTTGAGAAGGGTTGATTTGCGAGGCCCCGAGGAGGGAACTTGAGGAGGGTATTTTACTTTGAGATGATACTCCAAAGATATACAGTGCTCAGCATAAATGAGTACACCCCAACAGGTTTGTCAGAAAACCTTTAGTTTCCTTTCAGAATCAAGATGTTGTATGGATTATGGATTATGTACTACAAAATACTCCCACAAATGTGGGCCACATTGATTGCAAACAAGATTTGTTAATTAGTACAAAAAAAGTAGTTTTCTTCACAAATTTATTAAACAATTTTCACAAAAAAGTAGACCCCGAGAAAAAAGACTGACAACTTGTTAATTCCAGGCCTATAGCAGACATGTTGCTATCCATAAAAGTCATGACGGTCATAGACAATACTCGATGTAGTCATTTTTATTGCGGGATGCATTAATTTTTTGCATTAGTTGGTGAAACTAAGGACTTTGTAATTTATGCATTCTATTACCAACCTCACCTTCATGTTGTGACTTAAGCGTATAATCTACGGAAAACAGTGTGTCAAAATTTTGGAAATTGTTCTTATGTTCATTGAGATACTGAATAATCTTTACATTTTTCTAAGGGGGTGTACTCATATATGCTGAGCACTATATAAATAATATGAATTCGGCTTAGGAAAGTGTAAAGTCTATTGGTCCATCTTCACGCCAGTGGCTAAGTTTGGCTGAAGGTTATGGGCCATAACAGGAAGTAAATAAAACTAAAGATAAGAGTTTTGTTTTGTTTGTTTGTTTGTTTTAAGCACTTTAAAGCGATACAAGACTTATTACTCATTTTCCAGTATTGGATTAGGCATTGTGTACAAATAATAAAAATGAAAATATCTCTGGCATCTTATTCCCTGAATTTTCTTTTAAACCGATTAAGTATCAAAATAAGAACATACCATGGCGAACGCCATTATCCTGGTCACATGATCGTGGTGACGTATCCCGTGTGTAAATGAAAGTCGCCTTCAGTCATTTCGATGGGAGTTTGCTGACGTAATGGGCACGAAAAAGACTGTCTATCCCAATTACTGCGGCAATTCTGATCAGAGTAAAATCTTCAGCACGTTCGGTTTCATGTCATTCCGTATGGGGGTGAGGAGGTGGGGCGTTGCCAATCCTAATGTGGGCTAAAGTGTGCTTAGCACACAACATGTTGCTTAGCCTAGCAGAGTAAAACTCACCCGGATGTTCCCAGCTTTGACTCGGTACGAGCCGGCCGGCCGAATGAGTCAGCCAGTTTCATACGACTTTCGGCTGGACACAAATCTTTGGCAAGTCTTTCATAGCTGTACTGCTTTTGAAGAAGTACTTCTTTGCAATAGAGCGTAATTTCACCTTTGATGTCCGCCGTGGGACGCAATAATTCCTCGTGACCTCTTTGTTGTCACTGGCAGCCATGTCATTCAACGTGTGTTTTACACACACGATACATCACGATGATCACGTGATTGTCCAATATGGGCGATACTGTGTAAAAATATTCAAAAAAATATTCATAAAACGTGCTATAAAATCATAGGTGTCCCTTGTGAGGAACAAGCGGTTAAGAAAATGGATGGATGGATGTATTGTGATTAGAGCTGTCAAACGATTACATTTTTTAATCAGATTAATCACATCTTAGAATTGTGATTAGTCATGATTAATCACTGATTTAAAAAGGCTTTTTTTTCACCAACATATTTTGCCCGCTAAATTTGAAGCGCACCTGTTATGTGTTAATTTTTTTCGACATTTAATGTTATGAGGACATCTTCAAAAATGTATATCCACTGCACACGCTCATCCTGCTTTTTCTAATCAATTAATTATTTGCATAATTTAAAATGGGTAAAAAAAAGACCTACAGCATATGTAAACATTTAGAAATTCTTTACTTTAATGCATGTAGTAGGGCTGCACAATATATCGAAAAAATATCGATATCGCGATATTGGCCCTTGCAATATGCATATCGCAATAAGTTTTATATGGAATTTTATGCTTTTTAAATGAATTTGACCAGTCAGATGCTAACTAAAATGTGCATCGCCATTCAATAGTTGAAAATTATCAAGACATAATTACAATTAATTAATTAAGATTACATGAAGGTTGCTTATTTGCCCCATGTAAAATGTTTTTCTTTCATTAGGTAATAAAAAAGTAATTTCTTTCGGTAAATGTTAAATATCGCAATAATATCGATATCGCTGTGTTCAGCCAGTATATCGCATATCGCATGTTTTTCCAATATCGTGCAGCCCTAGCATGTAGTTATGTTAATGCGCAAACTCGAACAGCTCCCTTTAACGTAACCATCCTCTGTCGGCTAAGAAGGATCATCTGCGGTCAAAATTAATAGTGTGATTAATCTGTGGTAATGCAATGATTAATGCGATAATTTTTTGTGATTAATTAATTAGTTAACGGTTTAACTTTGATAGCACTAATTGTGATATTTGGACATTGTTACATCCCTTTTTCCAACATCATAAGTATGCATGTATGTACCGGTAAATCCGTTCCAAGTTTCAAGTGAGGTAACCTCTTTTTGGAGCCTCCTTTAAACAGTGTCCTCTTTCACCCAAGTCCAGCAGCCTCTTGTGGCCTCCCGTTGTGTTGGGTGTGTCCCACCAAGCTAATCAGAGAAAACCTCTGCTCATGCAACAGGATGGACAAACAGAGGAGCGCAGGCAAACACCACAGCTGAAAATAGAACCAAAGCTTTGCAGGGGAGCGACCCACCGCCATCAATAAAATGACTGCCAGGAAGTTTAGGGGTGAGGAGAGGGTTGGTGGCGAGTCAGGGTGGTCAGAGACGTGCCGGCTGGACGTGGATCCATCTCAAATTCCGGTCATAGCGTCACATTCCCGCCTCGTGAAGCCGAGCGTGCCGCTACGTTGGGGAACCTGTCACTAGCCGTAACTCACAGTGGTGAAAATCTTCTCTCCCGTGTGATAGATACACAACGGATTAAGATGTTAACTGCAAGTCAGGCCCCAGCGTCTCAACAGTGTCCTTTAATGAACGTGGTTCTGTTTAGATTGTGCTACATTAGGGCACTACACAATTTATGCATTCCGGCCTCACATAAAAACTCTTTAATCGGCTAAATGCGACTGTGTTGTTGATGCCGGTGACTTTGAGAGGAATCTTTCAGGATAAGACCAACCCTGATGCGACATCGCCTGCTTTCATTTCTGTCCCTGTAACTCTGCTCGGCCAGTCTAAACACACACTTGAAACAAACCCAGTGCCCACATGTTGTTTGAAGTGGGTCTGATATGGACAGAAGTATGGAGACATGAACTTTATCAATTAATGAGTGCATTAATTAGGGTTGTGTAGTTTTCCAATAAATGTTTAAATCTTCATCTTTTCAAGACACTAGGACCAAATCTATGTTTCCAACACTGACATCACTGGATGATGTGATCTTGCAAGAAGTGCTGCCACTATTGAATAATTTTTATATCGAATAATCTATCGATTATTCAACAAATTGGGTGCATTTAAATTTTACATTTGATTGTATTACAAAAGCATTTTTTACCCTACTGTTTATTAACCGTTGGTTGGTGTGTATTTCGTACTTCATATTCCTATAGCGATTAAAGAAAAGAAAAAAAAAGGAGGGATTGGTGTTGGTCATTGTTTTCCAAAGTAAAAACAGATGTTTTGAAGATGTTATGAAGGACCACAGGTATCAGTAAACAATTACTGTTGATATGCTGAAATCAGAGGATTTGGACAATTTTAAATTTAAAAATGGCTCCAAAGGATTACTTGAATAGTTAAAATAGTTGTCGATTAATCTGATAATTGATTACTCATTGATTAATCGATTAATTTTGACAGCTCTACTCGCGTCAGTGCCATTTGGTGTGTCTCGTTTTACAGCACCTCTGTTATTTTGTTATAGATAATGTCATCCTCACCTTCCACTAACGTTAGTTGTGTAAAGAAGACATATGCAGAAGATTTAGATCAACAGTCCTTGGAGCTTGTACAGTACATGTTGACCTTGAAACTTTGTTTGACTAATGGAATCAGTTGGACTCCAAACATTTGACAGTGTCCGGACCCCATGGTGACATTCGCATATGCTCTGAGGTAGGATGGCTCAGCCCAAAAAATGGAGGTTCTTGCGTCTTCTGCTCGACTACGTGCTGTTGTAGGGTCAAATTATGGTATACTTTCTGATTTTATTGGTTGCTGTGTGCATTTATATGAATCCTTTGTGAATTAGAGGCAAAGAATCTCGGGTTAGCGAGACATGTTAGCTACAAGTGACTAGCATGTTTACCACAACAGCATTGACTCATCACTCATTTTTGTGCACTTTGACTACAATTTCAACTTTTGGACTGCTGCGAAAGGGAATAGAGACCTTAATTAAGGAGGGTATATGGAGAAATTTCAAAATCAAAACTTTTGACCACTCGATCTATTTTTAGCCAGAGCGGGTCACATATCACAATCACATTATGGTAAAATGCATTTTAACAAATGGTCAGAGACTCAAAACACATTTTGGTAGACTGGCGGTTGGAAATCTTTTTGATACCCAGTCCATGTCTTTCTTCTCCGAACTCTCAGTTTCTTTTTTTGTTCATTTGACATTCCCTGCACCCGTGAACGGCACACGATGTAGGTTGCCGGGTCGACAGGTGTGGTGCGGTGACTT
The DNA here is from genome assembly GCF_051991245.1 of Festucalex cinctus. Classification (NCBI taxonomy): domain Eukaryota; kingdom Metazoa; phylum Chordata; class Actinopteri; order Syngnathiformes; family Syngnathidae; genus Festucalex; species Festucalex cinctus. Next base: position 18,570,353 of record NC_135411.1, on the reverse strand, counting down.
CATGTGAATATAGGAACAGTTTGGGGAAGCCCCCCCCCCTGTTCATAAAGACATGCTAGGATGAGTTTGATTTAAAAGAATCCCATCAAGCATGTGTGGGATGAAGCAAAACTCTTTGTGAGCCACTTGGTCCAGTGACCTGGAACCTCACATGGGTTCTTTTATGAAGGGATAAAAACGTGTTTGTATGGTGTATGAACCTTTGCCTGTACAAATAAAAATGTTTTTTATTGTCTTTATATATGGACACTTGTTTGTTTTACCCACTCAACTGGTTGTCATGGACTTGGTGTTGGCCCAGCAGTATGTGGGGTTGGGTATACAGTCCATCATTTTCATGAGACATGCTCAGCCCCTAAAAATGTGCAAATAGCAGACAGCGTACCATAAATCTTGATCTTTGTGGTATTTTGATAAATGCATTTCACAGATGTTTTATTAAAAGCCCTGTGAATGGTTTAAATTGTCTTTAAACAGAAACAAAAACTTGCCTGCTGGGTTTTTTCATCAAAGTACTGATGGGTGCTTGACGAGTGCAGGCCTGCCTTGGACGCATCAAGGGAGATATTCTATACAAACGTCTGGGAAGAAAGGAGCACACAATATTCCTGCTCCGCTTTTCATCAATCACTTCAATCCCAAAGAATTTGGAAAGCACTGCCTTGATGGCGCCTCCATTATTGACATGTTAAATATTGCCTTAGGATCGTTTCCAAGTGTTGACGTCCAAAATCTTCTTCTGTACTCCAGCTGGTGGTCAAGTGTAGATGCGGCTTTTCATTGCCAAGACACACACAATCCGTGCCAGACTCTTAACAAAGGGAGCCTTGACGAGCATCAATTACCTGTCCATTGTGTCACACTCCATCAAGCTGATGTCACCTGCTTGTTGATGCCGCATTGCGGACAAAATGGAAATGTGCGCTTTGCCAGAAACAATCACAGACATAATGTTCTGCCCTTGTATGCTTTTCTGATGAGCGATGGCGATAAAGACTTCAGGGAGCACATCATGTGGGTTGAGCTCTTTTCACGAACCTGGTGGCCCTTTCGCTGCTTTTATTGACTCATCAAAGACACTTTTGACCATTGTTTGTCCTCATGTTGACTTGTACAAACTGAAAGAGAAAGCCAGAAAGCTTAACACTGTGTCATCATTATGTATAGTGACACAATACATGTTACCATGTCGATGTTAACCATATTGCCTTTTCCCCTTTTTAATTTTATTTTTAGCTGTTTCACGTTGCTTACATCATCATAAAGTTTGCCAATTCCCCTCGACCCGACCTGTGGGTGCTGGAACGTTCCGTGGACAACGGGAAGACCTTTACCCCATGGCAGTATTTCGCACGTAAGTTTTCAAATCAGAAAATTGTTTTCTTGACAAAGCTGTAAAATCATCAAATGAGCATCAAATAACAACATAGTCACGTACACATATACCAATTTTTAACATCTTAAGCAACTTTGTAACTTTAAGAGACCCCACATATGGAAAAAATCAACTTGGGGAGGAAAAATCACTCTTGCCATACCCCACACTACAACAGAATTGTTCAGGATAATTTTTTTTAGAGGCAATTTTTTTTTTAGAAGCTGACGTTATCGGAAGGTGGAATGTATGTGTGTGTACCCCATGTCAACAATCTTTGGTGCAATTTGTAACAAAAATAGGCGGCAAGATGGGCTCAGCCCTAATTAATAGTTAATATGACTATGAAGTTTTTGTTGTTGTCTGTCAGAATCACTCACCCAGTCATCTTGAAAATGAGCAGAATAATGAAACTCTGAGGTCTTACTGTAAGTGACCATACATGCTGTACAATGATAAGACTGAAAATGTGCTTCCTTTATTTTATGCCTATATTTTTTTTTCATTGGTTGTAAATGAATTTGTCACATCCCACACACTGCTCTGCTACCTACTAGGGATGTCACGATAAGGGCAATATCGTGATATCGTGATATTAAAACTGCCACAATATCGTCGCCGTCATGTTCACAATATTTAAAAGGAACACGTCTGTTCAAAAAATCAGGTTGGTTTCCATTTGGGCAGTTCTAGAACCCTCTAGTGGCTAGTTTATTAGTGCAATTTAATTTTCATTAGGGATGTTTTGGCCTTCTATGTTTAAAATTATGCTAATTGTCAGATGAAGGGGAACCTAATTTGCTTGTGAAGCGATCAATGTGTGCTTGCATTAGCAAGTAAGTGCCTTAATATTGTTATTAGAGATTGTAGGTGGTTTATATGCATTGCTGTTATGTACAAAAGCAGAATATTGGGCTTTTTGTTTTAGTATGAGCTCTTTTTTTTTTTTTTTTTTTTACAATATTGTGATCTTTTTTAAATATCGCCAACGCCCCCACAATATAGCGATAATTATCGTATTGTGACCTTCATATCGTGATGTTTGGATATCGTTACATCCCTACTACCTACTGTATGTAATTAGTGTTTAAATGATATTGAATATATATATTTTTATTAACATTTTATTGTCCACAGTGAGTTATTCGATAGAACCCCTTTCATCCTTTGAGTTACATTACTACTAGCTGGGGGTGCATTGATCAACTGGCCAGGATAGGTGTCGACCCTGATTTATTTACAGTAATTGAGATGACTAATAGGATTTTCATTTTTATTGGAGAGAACTGCTTCATGTGTAGTTAAAGGATCTTTGTGCAGTTTGTCACTTTTTTACTCACGACTGCCACCTCTGGCCCAAAGCGTAACTGCAGCATATGTGTCAAGCTCGTTCATGGTGCGCGTGCCAGTACGTGCACGATCTTAATGCACGCCATATGTCCGCTACTCCGCGAGGACGCACATGACGTCACCCTCCACCATTCCACTCCTCCACTCCCCAGAGAAACTGTGGAGTGTGCGGGGTCCGCACACTCTACTATAAAGGGAATATAAAAGCTGATAGGTGCAGTCATACTCATCTGGGTATTGGTGGAGCATGCATGATGTCCAAAAAGCTTTAATATGACCTTTTTAAACGGCACAATGCACCTTTAAAATTTCACAAGTATTGTGCAATGTTTTACAATCAAACAAGATTGGACCATTGAAGGAAGGTGCATGATGTTTACGAATAAAATTGGGATCTGCAAAAATTGCAGAGTAAATATATATGATTATGTTTTGCAATTTTCATCATATCACTTGTCTAGTTGGATGTTGTGAAGCTGAAAATGTCCACCCTGCCATAGTAGAATATTAATTGATATTTAAAAAAAACAAACACTCGTTAACTCAGTCATGTTGCTAAGTGCGGTTTCATTATAGGCTCATTAAATGCTAACATATGCCAAAAATGTCCTGCCTGTTGTTGTCCACTCTGTTAGCAATGGTCACATATTAACAGTTTAAATATACAGCTTTCAAAATTGTGTGAGAGCAGCCATGATTTTTAAATCATCACACAAACATTGTTTGTTTGCATACAGATTCACAGCGTGAATGCATCGAAAGGTTTGGAAAGCAACCCAATGCTCGCCTCGTTAATGACAATGATCAGCTCTGCACCACAGATTATTCTAAAATTGTCCCTCTGGAGAACGGAGAGGTAAAGCAGCTGAAGTATATTTTTTTGGGGTCCAAAAAGTACTGAAAAATAAACACGTGCTCTGTGATGTCCAGATTGTGGTGTCCTTGATCAACGGTCGGCCCGGCTCCAGAGACTTCACCCGCTCACCGGTGCTGCAGGACTTCACCAGGGCCACCAACGTGCGCCTGCAATTCCTGCGCACCAACACGCTGCTCGGCCATCTCATCTCCAAAGCCCAGAGGGATCCCACCGTCACCCGAAGGGTGAGGCCTAAATGGAACCAACACACACAGCTGCATGATCGGCACTTTTTACTTCATGCGCTTGGAAGATAAGTTGTACTTGAATTTCATGCAGTATCCATCTCTTATGATGATGACGAGTGAGTGGAGCCTATCCCAGGTGACTTTGAGCCTACACTGGTCACCAGTGAATCACAGGATGCAAATGAAATGACAGTTCATACTCACATTCATGCTGTGTAATATTTAAACTAGAGAAATAATTTCATGAGCTCAGAATATCTGGACCTATGGACACGTTTAATCGTCAGTGAACCTAACGTGTGAGAAGAACTGTGACAGATGTGCTAATCACTAGTCCACTCTGGTACTCTTTCTTTATTAATTAAGGACTTCTGTCCTTACTTTTGTATGAGATATTATTGTATATAACTATATATATATATATATATATATATATATATATATAACTATATATATATATATATATATATATATATATATATATATATATATATATATATACTATTATTACTATATATACTATAGATTTATTTAAAATTTCAGGAGAACATTTTTTGAAAATCTTTCAATTTTAGCCGTAAACAACAAGCTTGCTTCACTTTTATTAGAGAACAAACATGCCTTTTGCCATCCCCAAACGAATTATCAATCAATGAACTGTCAAAAATATCAGTCTCTCTAATACTTGAGCCAATTCAAAGAAATGGATGTCATTTTCCAAAACAGCAGCCTAGAATTACTCTAATCAGTAAAATATCTCTAGCACTCGGGGGGGAATGTTGGTCTGTATAATAAAGAATGCCCGCAAATCAGGTCACTGTATTATTCACGGGTACAGAGAAAAAACAGCTTTTCAAGGGATTTTATTTTATTTTTTTCTGGAATGTGGGGGTATTATACACTGGCTTTTACGGTACATTGTCCATAGGTGAGAATGCGAGTGTGAATGCTTGCTTGTCTCTCTATGTGCCCTGCAATGAGCTGGCAACCAGTCCAGGGTGTACCCCGTGTAGCAGGGCGTAAGCCCAAGTTCACCGGTCTTAACCCTAATGTAGTCCCATTTTTTATTTTTATTTTTAAACAAAGTACCTGTTGTATATTACAGTGAAGGTTTCCTTAATATTGTGGCTCGTTTCCAAACTATGGTACTTATTTTATCATATCACGAAATGCAACTTTTTGAATTGAATTGAATTCTACAAATGTTTCTATTTGAATGCAATTATCTTCATAACCTTACTGGAGTTTGCCACATAGAGTTGAAAGTTGACAGGTGTTAATTTTATGAGTCAGCCCATAAAATTATCCTTGGCACTCACCGTGTGTTATTAACTACTGCTGCCAAGCAACCAAGCTAAATGCTTTAATTCAGTTTGTTTTCTGTTCAGTACTACTACAGCATCAAAGACATCAGCGTCGGCGGGCGCTGCGTGTGTCACGGCCACGCTCAGGCGTGCGGGGCCGCTCGCGACCCGGAAAACCCAAACAAGTACGTCATCCTTTGGAAAAATGGTTCACACCTCACTGCGCCTACAGCAGCTCTTCTCATGAGCTCGTCAAACGTTAACTTCCTTCCAGCGTCTGCGTTTATTCATTAACAGACATTTTCGACAGTGAAGACATTCTTTCCTGCCTGCTTTTTATCTCGTGTGTTTGTTTCTGGACATCACAATAGTGAAAGACTCGATTGTCAGCTGCAACGATAACGTAAACAAATGATGTCATGCCAATACATTTTTCAAAGTGATACTTGAAAGAAACATAGTAGAGCTCTGTGTACTGATTAACCAAAGTGGGATACACATTACTTCAGATCGTTTTTAAATAATCATTAATGAAAGTCAAGAATTCCAATAAAACACAACAACATGTAATTTAACCTACAAAACACATGCTAATTGGTATTTCTATGTATTATTTTATGCTCCTGGGCTGCTCCATAAGTTCTACTGTACATTCTGTCATCAGGCTCCAGTGCGAGTGCCGACACAACACCTGCGGTGAGTCATGTGAGCGCTGCTGTCCGGGTTTCAGCCAGAAGCCGTGGCGCGCCGCCACTGTCGACAGCCCCAACGAGTGTCAGCGTAAGTGCCGGACGTGCCGTCTGACTGTGTTGCGCTGAGGACTGAAGTGTCCGCTTGCTGCTGTTTGTCGATGCCCTGATATGGTATCTTTCAGCGCCTCATTGAGACTGGGGAGGGCAACTTAAATCAACTTTATTTATAAAGCACTTTAAAACAAGCATTGCTATATACAAAGTGCTGTACATGGAACAGAAATCGGTCATGCAGTAAAGATAAGTAAAACAAGAACAAAGCAATCTGTGAGTATACAAGTAAATAAAATGTACATCAATAAATTACTAACAAAGGGTAGTAGTAATGGGCGTCACGGTGTACGAGTGGTTAGCACGTCCGCCTCCCAGTTCTGAGGATTCGGGTTCGAGTCCAGGCTCCGGCTGTGGATACTTGAGTTACTTGTGTTTTTTTTTGTGTTTTTTTTTTTAAAGTATTTTACTATAGTAGAAGAATAATGAAAATGCTACACAAACTGTTAGCTAGTCTCGGAACCAAATTGTGGTTGCAATCCCTTATCATTTACACTACAAGATCATCGCTCAGAATCATCTTTTATTGACATCTGACATTGGGGCCTTTGCTGATTTTGATCGGAAGCGGTATCAAGCGATCAAGTCAGCTCGGTGGAACCTTTGCAAGCTGGAATCGAATTGCATTGGACTGTTAAGACACTTTTGAAATGTGAGCAGTCAGGAAAAAAAAAAACTGCAAACGAACAAAAAAAAGAGGAAGACTCATGCACAATAAAAAGAAAATTGGTGAACTAAACTTAAGATTACAAATGTAATTGTTGACCAACTCAAAAAAATGCTTCATTTGGTCAAGTTAATACAGAGTGAATATATTATGTTTAATTACTAGCGAGTTCATTAAACTTATTCAATTAAATCATGTGTTACCAATTGAAGCATTTTTTTTTTAAGATTGTCAACAATTCAATTTGTAATTTTAAATTGGTTCAACTATTCTCTTTTTAGAACTGATCTGTGTACTCAGACAAGAAATGTACAAGTGCCATTCTGAAGTTTGCCTTTTACTGTCTTTCAATTATACAGAAGCTACACTTTTCAAATGCACATTCAGTGGAAGGATGATGCATCATGCCTTAGGTAGCAGTTTAAATATTTATTATAGGTATTTTCATGTTTATATATTTTTTTATTTGATATTTTAGTCATTTTTAAACAAAATTGTGAATGTACAAAATGTAATGCAATAATGAATCAACATCAAGTTTTTACTAGGGATGGGTGAGTACATATTGGGCCTTATTTCAGGAAGTATTGGAAATTTGCACCAGTATCAGCCGTCCTCGAGGCCTTTTTATGATCAGGAATTAGAAATTAGAAAATACAAAATGATTTTCATGCAGTTTTATGGGAAAATGTTATATTGGGATATACAAGTCTTTCTTTAAAATTATCTTGTATTTATTTATTTAATTTTTTTATGGGGGGGGGGTATGTATCAACTGAATATTACCATAATAATGTGGCAATCCTACTAGTTTATAATGTTTCAATTTAAACCCAATTTAGAAAAAAAATGTGAGGATTTTCTCTGTATGCCTAATCGGTGATAAAACAGGAAAAGGATATGCAGCCTAGTTTGAATTTTATTGTTTCTCATAATACTTAACAAGCAGTTCCCTGTCAGTTTTGCTGGGGCTTATAGACAATTTTTTGTGTATTTATGTGTGTTGGGGGTTTCCTCCTCAGCCTGCCAGTGCTTTGCTCATACCGCCGACTGTTATTACGACCCAGAGGTGGAAGCCAGAGCAGCAAGTTTAGACATCTCCGGTGGGTACAGCGGAGGAGGCGTGTGCATCAACTGCCAGGTATGAAGCGCTCGTCAAGTCTGAACTGATTCCTATGTGTGTGTGCGTGTACGTGTGTCTATGTGTGTTTAGTCGGGGAGGAAGTAAATAGACAATATGACCTCAACTGATCCCACTTCCGACGCTCAGTGATAGAACTCCCCACTGACTGATGTATTAAAGAAAACACCATCAGCTACACCTGCAAAACTGAATGATATCAAAACAAAGAGACAACAATGCTCAGTTTTTAGAATAGTCCAGCATACATTTAATAATTGTAAATCACTGTTTTCATTATTCTCCTGACCATGAACCTCCTCTTCGGGCCTTCACTTACCACTGAATGAATACTTTTCTTTTTAGCACAACACTGCTGGAGTGAACTGCGAGCGATGCATTGCAGGCTATTTCCGACCTTATGGAGTCGCACCCGAGTCTCCCACTGGATGCATCCGTGAGTGATATTTTACTTGCTGTCATATCGAGAGGAGCAAGCAACCAAGAAACGTTTTTTAACTCTTTGACTGCCAAACGTTATCCAAAAACCCCCCAACGGTGGTTTGGAGCCAGCCGATTTAGAGCATTTTCACTCATATTTCAAAGCAGACAGAATATTGTGCGGTCTGACGACATAAATATGGTGGATACCGTACGAAAGATTGGATTCCATTCTTTCATGAGAGAAAAAAAAAAAAAAAAGAGTATGTTTCTACCTTATTCCATTCTTTAGTAATCACCATTTGAAATTAGGTCATTTGAGTGACAGAAGCGAAAATACAAAAATATTAAGAGAAAAACAAGCTTTTTGTGAAAAGATACATTTTTTTGCACAACAGTGATTTTGACACTAATATTTTTTGTTTAGTGACAAGGCAGTGCTGCATAAGACGTTGCATTGCCCATTGAGAGAAAACAAAACAAAACCCCGTAATAAACGTAAATTAACGTTTTTGGCAGCATTCATTAGGATTTTAGAATATGTCATTAAACGTTTTTGGCGGTCAAAGAGTTAAATGCCATCATAATTGGAGTAACTTAAGTTCATTCCAAAATGTATTTATTTATATTAAGTCATTCAATTTGAAATCCATTCCCCAGTGTTTTAATAACATGTCTTGAGAGAGTAGCCCGATCTTATGCAAGTGAGCGACTGTTCTCCGTTGCCAGAACGACCAGTCATGGAATTAGCCAAGCGAGGGCTTCTAACTTGCAAAACTGAGCCAGGCCCCCATTGCTCTTGCATTGACAGCTATATCGTGCCACTTTTCAGAGGATAATGCAGCTCTGCCTACCTATTAATTTTGACATGTGATCAGGTTCTCTATCAGGTGTTTCAGACTGTGTAGTCTCTGCATCGCTTGAAAGTAGGGCTAACTTTTTGGCAACGAACAATAACTACTAAGTTGTTTAATTTCACACATCACGGGTGGACAATAGGCACCGCATAGACACAACTGTTTATATATGAGCCATTAAAAAGTCACGTTTCCATATTTTTCCTTCAAGCGTGATCGATGCATATTCAAACAAATGCAGGAAATTAAGTAACTTATGATTCTACATCATGCTCACGCCCCTTCTCAGAGTTCTTTGAGACCTTCTGCGTATTCCTTAATCCAGTGCTATTCGGCATATGCTCCATCTGAATTTGAACTGTTCCAGTTGCCGCTGAACACAATGAGAAATTCTGCAGAACAAATGAGGCAACAGGTGGCGATGTGAGAGAGCAGTCAGGGAGCTGATTGGTTAAAAGAACAATGGGAGCCGGGCTGTGCTGATGATACACAGCAGGTGTGTGAGCGTGTGTGTGCATGGTGGGGGGAGGATTTAAAGCAGGACTATTAGTGGCGCGTTCTGTCTTGCTAGACTCTTGCTCGCTTAATGCATGAAAAAAGGAAACACCAGTGGGTCCAACATAAAATAGTTATATATAGAAATGTACGGCATTGCTCTCAAGTGGGCTCTTCTCTTGTTTACATTTCTCTTGCACTTCATGTCTGCTGTTCCTCTTAGGAATAGCCTCAACAAAGTGGAGGATTTGAGTCAGGGGTGGGAAATTACAGACCGGGGTCCAAGCGGAACATTTCATCCAGCCCACCATGCAATCTGAATTTAAAAAAAAAATCTAATTCAAAAAACAAGAACCTAATTTTACTGAAAATCCATGTAACGGTTGTTGTTGCCTTACCGTAAGGTGCGTTTCCATTACCCTCAGTTTTGCGCAAAAGGCATGTTTCGCAAAAGTAAGCTGGTAATGGAAACACTGGATTTGTGAGAAAAAAAAAACAACCTCTCAAATATCCCCAAAAAGTTTTTGCGCTCTCATGAGGTGGTTTTCGTATCGAAAAAGAAGTATTTCGCAAAAGTGTAATGGAAATACTTTTTACGCATTAGTAGTCACGTGACACCCACCCGGTCACAGAGGAAAGGAATGTAACACGTTGTTTGCTAATGTGTATTTTTTTTTATTTACTTGCAATTGACTTATATTTGTTTTGAGAATTATTAATTTTGGTATTGTATTTTAGTTTTACATGCTGAAGTGTTTTGTATCGCCCTACTGCACGTCATGAGCGCAAAAGAGAGAGAGGTGTAACCGAGCGAGCCTCTTTCGAGAAGTTGAAGGCGAGGAGAGCTTGAAATCCTGTCGTACCATGTGTGGTTAATTTAGCAGAGAGGACGCCAGAAAACATCAGAAACTTTTAACTATTTTTAACCCGCCTTTTACCCAGCCTGTGGGAACAACATTTTACAACAGGATTACAGGAAGTAGGAAGTACAGGAACACTCACTTTCGTGTCGGAACTGCTTGCCGACTGCCAAGGCACACACACACACACAACACTAAATGCCCGAAACTGCCCGATGAGGGGAGAGTCTTTTTAAAGTAATTTAACTACACTGGGCGTCCGTCTACTGTAAACATCAAGCACCTCCTACAGAACGAGGTCTCGCGAGACGGGACATTCCGAGAATTGCACCTCAGAAGCGAAACGATATTCAATGGAAACACCGACAATTCGAAATTGTACTTTATCAAAATAGTACAATGTCTCTTTTATTTTTGTGAACAGGGGTAATGGAAACGCCCCTAGAGATAAGTTCAGGAATGCGTGGCTTAACCTTGGCAATTATCTTTGTTCAGTTTTGCAACAAATTCTGTTCCGTGTCTTCATTTTTGTGTCCACCATCCATTGAAAGCATTGCTTGCAAAGATACGTTGTAACAAACTGTATTTGTGTCGGCAGCCTGCAGGTGTGACGAGCGGACCACGGCGGGCTGTGAAATGGGTTCCGGGAGATGCATCTGCAAAGTGGAGTTTGCAGGAGAGAACTGCGAGCGCTGCGCAGATGGACGCCATTACTACCCTCGGTGCATTCGTAAGTTCACTTTTGAAAGTACGTGAATGTACACGACGGATTGTGTCACGTGACAACTTGAACTCACTTCTGTTTGTTTTCTGTCTGTCAGTTTTTGCCTTGAGGTGACAAAGGCAAATGTTAAACACATGCATTAAATGCACACACGTCAACGTTTAGGCCATACGTCTCACACTCTGCATGCTTGAACAGCTTGTAGACCACGAGAGACATATTAGACACAAGTAGCATTTCCTCATCTTATCACTGCCAGGGCAGAAAGATAAGCTCTGCATATTTTGTTGACTTTGCTTTTGCTTTCTATAAGATATGGTCGTTTTTACAACAGTTTTTGAATGCTCTAAATTGGCCACCTCGTGGGATGGAAAAACTTTGAGTCACATTGGGCATTTACTTCACGTTTATTTTATTGACACTATTTTAGTTTAATATTTTATGTGTTTACTTGCATTGTTTTTACATTCTTACTTTTTCCAGTTATTTAAATTTAACATCTCCTCTAAAACTACTGCCAGATTAATCTGTGAAAAGTGCAGATTGTAATATCAAATCAAAACAACCTTTATTTATATAGCACCTTTCATCCATTAAAATGTAACCCCGGGTTTACACCGGTTGCGTGTGCGGTGCGGCTGCGGTGCGGTGCGTCTTGACTGCGTGCTCCGGACGGGTCAATTTTTTGGCCAATCCACACCGGCTCCGCACAGCTGCGGTCCGGCAGCTCCGTCGCCGACCACTTCCCGCCGTGTCTCGCGTGACCGCGCGCGATCATGTGGCATTAAAAACAACGACAAACACACAGAAAGTCTGTGCTCAACAGAGAAGCAGAAAGAGAGGTGGACTTTTATTATTTTGTGGCTTTCTACCTCCAATATAAACCTCTCCTCGTCCATGTTCGCTGGTGTCTAAACCGTGAATGAGCACCTCGCACGTTAACTGGCTCTTTTTCCGCCAGGCATTCTGCAACAATGTAGTTACAAATCCCAATGCAAAAATCAACAAGTAGTTAGATTCACGAGCGAGTGCAGGAGTACAGATGCGTCCTTCCTCAACAGATGCGTCCTTGAAGTGATTTTTATTCAAACTAAAGATAACTCTGGTCAACTAAAAACACGAATCGTGAAAGGAGCTGAGGAATTGGCAGCGCTTGAGAGACAACAGTAATTCACAATATCACAACAACAACAACAACAACATCACTAATTACCCAAAGCTGGAGTTGTATATGATTATTTGCTGACTTTGCCAAGGCTAACTCTTGTTTATACACCTGCATTGATAACATGTATTGCTGTTCCCGTTTGAATCTAAATATTGTCTGGCTCGAATTCCGTTTGGACATTTGTTGTAACAGTCAAGGCTACATGATAAGGCTGTATTGTGGCTCCAATGAATCTGCTGTCAATCCACAAAATGGGGGTTGGTGGTCTGGTTCCTGGAATGCAGCTGGCGTGGGCCGCTCTGCTGGGTGAGCGAGGCTGGGCAGCGCACAGGAGTCATCAGATCCACAACATGCTAGCAACCAGTGGTGCTACCTGACCAGAATCGAGTGCTGAAATTGCTTGAAAGCAATGGGCCGAATGCAAGCCGATCTACTCTTCTGGAAAGCACAACATGTGTGAAAGCTGATCCGAGGTCAGCGAAGACCCTACTGGTGAAAGAGAAGAATTGCGCTTGCCTTGGCTGCTCGCCTGGCGGGGTGGGCTTGCTGGTGGCGTCTGGGGACCGACTCACCAGTGCCAAATGACTGGGACTAGCCACAATCTACACACGGACATTCAAGATGAACTGAGCGAGCAGTGTCTGGGATAGTATGGGATGGATAACGATAAAAATTAATGTCTATTCTAAATAATGTATATGATTGATGCGTTATAGTAATGGGTCGATGGGGACGGGTCTCGAATAAGCTTCGGCTTCTACCCGTCAGCCCTTCTTTCGGACGTCAATGTTGCAAATGATGTGATGTGATTGATGTAAACTGTAATGTGTCCGAAAGGAAAAAATGAATAAACTAAACTAAACTAAACTAACTCCAAGCCCGTCGACGCCCACATCACGTTTTGCTAGCATGCTTGCGAAATAGGAGCTGGCGAGTGTTTTATCTTGAAAGGTAACCGGAAATTTATTTTGAAACTGCGTCGGTCTTCCTGTCCCGCTCGATGTGTTTTGTGCTACCTTGCCATTGCCTACCTCTGCGGCCTCCGGCAAAAATAGAAAATAGGCTATTCTTGCGGAAGGGCTGCGGCACGCCGCAGCTGAGACGCTGTCGACATGCAACGCACCTGCAAGCGGTGTAAACTGCACCATTCGAATGAATGGAATCTAATTGCTTGCGTCGCCGGAAAGCACCGCAACCGCACCGCAACCGCAACCGCAACCAGTGTAAACCCGGGGTAACAAAGTGCTGAGTAATTAAAACATCCATAGTTCTATAAAAAGAAAACCCACCCCTCCCCCTAACATTCCCCCATGAGCATGTCCACAAACACACACACGCAGGCAAAAAAAAAAAAAAAGTCGGGGCACAGAGAAACCATGTGAGGAAAGGCACAGGATCTCATCGACACTGAGAGGGATGACGGCCCAAAAGGGAGACTTTAATTGTTAAAGTTGCATTGTGACTCCTTTTTTTTTTGCATTGGATTAAAATGTATTGATTGACCTTTTTTTTTGCATTTGAAATCAGCTTATCCTGAGTACCAGACAACCACAAAATCCCCTGCAGGACCCATTATAGGTAAGCGTAGATATCATTAATGGTAATATTAATAATATTCTAAACCTGTTGTATTTCTTGCCCTCTGTTTAGTGCCTACTGGCTGCCCTGTTGGTTATTTTGGCTCAGTCAGTTGTCAGCGTAAGTATGATTATACGCCACCAGATATACAAACTGTACATCATACAGACAATGTGGATATTATTTTATTGTATTTCACAATATATTTATAAATATCTGTCAATATTTATTTATTTATTTTTGACTACACAGAATAAATTCTGTATACAGGCTGACTTTCCAACGATGTCCTGCTCATAGAGTCAGTCATTTAATGCACATTTCTCTTTTTTGGTTTTCTGGACCTTGTCGTCATCTATTATGTTTTGAAGATCTTGTACCGCTATTGAGTTTGTTTCTGTTTGTAGTTGCCATAGTGACGGAGGGGCAGAGTCAACTACGGCACACCTGCTGTCACTCGTAATCAGCAGGGGTTAAAAGTTTGGTGTCTGCGGACAGGAGACGTCGGGCTATTTCGCACTGCTACCTTGCTTGTTGCCAACTCGACTACCGGTTCCTTGTCTTGCTACGCGCTTGCTAGTTTTGTTTTACGAGTTGTTTTCCTGTCCGCTGCGGCTTTGTCCACTCGCGCTTCCTTAGTTGTACTTTGACCTTTTAGTTACTTTTCGTGCCTAGTAGTTTTGCTGTCTTGTCCGGTAGCGGCTCAGTCCCCCTGCGCACTCTCGGTTGTTTAGTATTTATTTTATATAGTTTCCTTGTTTGCTACTTTGTGCACTGGATTTTTTCCATGCGCCTTTTGTTAAAATAAAATCTAGTTTATTGTTACGTATTGTCTGTTCTGGGATCCTTATCGCACACGCACGCGCGCACACACACAACTTAAAGGGATCGTTCGGATTTTTTAACATGAATCTCAATTTGATCCTCACCTCTCGTGTGTGCGATCAGCACTGACTTACCCCTGACAGCGTTCTGTGACACCAGTTCTGGTCCGTTGTTGGACGAGAGGAAAATAGTCCAGCAAGCTGGCTGGGGCCTCGGAAATAAAGCGTTTTTCTTCTAAAAACTATTTGTTTTCAAAAGTGTGATACATTTGCATCACAATACTCCTTTCCTGAAAAAAGTCAGACGCCATTACCGCCAGCCACTACTTTTCTGTTCGTTCGTATCACTGCGCGGCGCCCTGTAGAGGGTTAACCGACGCACTGCAGCCAGCTAGCTGATACTTCCGCCTTCGAAAAGGCAAACAACTTCTAGCGGAAGGATCAGCTGGCAGCAGTGCGTCAATTTGCTGTCTTATTTAGCCATTTTTTGCGGTCAAACAATATTTTGCCTATAATAAATTTGATATTTTCATTATTTTTCATGTACAATTAGTACCTTTAAAAACACATTTTGCAACTTGCTGTCGACTGAAAATAACATCACAAGGGCTCAGGTAACCAATCACAGCTCAGCTTGTGAATGTCACATGACCAAACCTAGAAAACAGGTGAGCTGTGATTGGTTACCTGAACCCTTGTGATGTCATTTTCAGTCGACAGCAAGTTGCAAAACTGTGTTTTTAAAGGTACTAATTATACATGAAAAATTATGAAAATATCAAATTTATTATTGACAAAATATTCACATTTTGTTGCTATAATAGGCTAAATAAGTGAAGTATCTCTCTAATGAAAACTGTAAGTAACTGAGGTGTATATGCTATTATACACGCTGACAAAATTAGCAGAAACTCCACTGCGCCTTGAACTCGAAATTAACACAAAATGAACAAAGTGCAACTGAAGAAGTAGTTCCTTAGAAGAACTCGAGTTCAGGGTCAATAGTTAGTTGTGAGTCACAGCATTTATAGTATTTTACCCTGTGTGTTTGTTTGCATGCAGGGTGTGCGTGTGACTCCAGAGGGACAGAGCACAAGGTGTGTGACGCTTCGGGACGCTGCCTGTGTCGTCGCAATGTGGCGGGCCAACAATGCGACCGTTGCGGACCAGGCTACCACTCCTTCCCAAACTGTCACGGTGTGACTCATATACACACATAAACTTTGTAACATTATCTTATCAGTGTTTGTGATTATGAATCTATAAACGCTTTAAAATGTGTCATGACCTTGTCATCTCTAGCCAAGTGAACTCCCATCATTTCAACTCCATCAGGTCACATGATTTGCATTGAAGCAGCGATAAGTAATAACTCAATGACAACAAAACTGTTGGATTTTACAATTTTAAAAATGTACAGAATTTCACAAGTGACTTCATGTTAAAGATTAGATGGCTCTTTATATGAAAAGAAAAATACAGAGCTGTCACCAATATTTTACAAATGCAATTATGCCATCTAGTGGCAGAAAAATTACCTCAACACCAATCAATATCACGCTTGTTTTTTTACAGTACAGTACATCTTTTTAATTTTAACTCAATTTTATGACTTATGAAATTACTGGAGCAACGATTGCATGTTCTCCCTGTGCCTGTGTGGGATTTTCTCCGGTTACTCTGGTTCCCTCCCATATTCCAGACATGAATGGCAGGTTAATTGAACACTCTAATTGTCCCTAGGTGTGAATGTGAATGGTTGTTTGTCTGTGTGTGCCCTGCGTTTGGCTGGCAACCAGTTTAGGGTGTACCCTGCCTACTCCCCAAAGCCAGCTGGGATAGGCTCCAACACCCCCTTAACCCTTGTGAGGAATAAGCGGTTCAGAAAATGGATGGATGCATGGATGGATCTTAGAAAAAATATTTGTACATTTTATTGTACATTTAGAACAAATCTAAAATTTGCGATTAATCATAAGTTTTTTAACTCATGCAATTAATTACGATTAAAAAATGTAATCACCTGACACCCCTAGTTATAAGATATTGTAGACATCTTCATTTTTGTGCCAGGGCAAGTCTAGTTTACAGTTTTTGGGAGTATGGCTTTTATGTTATGTTATGTTATGTTATGTTATGTTATTAGTATGGCCCCCAGAGCACCTGATAATTTGGTAAAGTAGATTAGAATTTAGACCGGGTAAGAGCAGGTCCAAGTTGTGGCACAGGTCCTGAGTTCTGCAGATTTGTGTGGTGGATGTCATTCTATTTCATTCATAGATGTGATAACAGCATGCATCAAACCCTCTGAATCATTGTAGGCATCAATTATTATATATGTGTGCGTGTGGCTTGTCTCAATATATATTATTAAAGATAAATTTAGGTTGTGGCATTTTTGCAGATGTCATATGGAGACACTTACAGATTTGTAATGAAAGCCTTCATTCAAATTCTTGGGCTCATTAGTGTCTGATTGAAAAAAAAAATACTAAAGACTACTTGGTAAAAATTTAAAGTAAGCACCAGAAGTGTCAAAATACCCAATTATATTGTTCATGGGTTGTCAGTGGTTTAAAATTGACATTATGTATTTCTTTCTGCATGTATTTGTCCAGCGTGTCTTTGCGATGGGGCCGGCGTGGCTGCGAGTGTCTGCAGTGCGAGCGGTCAGTGTACTTGCCTCCCCAACTATGGAGGTCAGCGCTGTGAGCAATGTGCACCGGGCTACTACGGGTACCCGGAATGTGCTGGTGAGTTATGTCAGAAACAAATGCCTCATTTCTTCTTTTGGGATTGAACAGACCAAGACTTTATTTGTCTCCTGATAGTGAAATTCAACTTTTTTTTTTACAAGAGGGAATGACAAGAAACTGTTTATCAAAAATGTCTATGTAAATTTCTATGACATAAGGCAGTTTGACTTGGCGCTGGAGGTTGACCTCAGAGTATCTTCAGTTAACACACAAAAAAAAAAAAATGCCTCAAGGCCACACAGGGCGAAAACAATGGCCGTGCTTGTGGACAAAAACAACCTTGAGGCTATCTACAACCAGTTGTATCATGAGAAGAAGTGGCAAGAAGCAAATTAAAGTAAAAAAAAACAAAAAACAAAACAAAACTATTGTGTGCGTTTGATAAAGACGAAAGACTCAGCTCTTTATTCCAAAGAAATCCCTGCCTAGCACTTTGTAAAAGAATGATATTCTGGATCACAATGTCACGTGAATTAGCTAATATGTTATCTTCCTCTTCTTCCTCTATTACAGTTGGTAAAGGGATCCTTAACACAAGCCCCAAAACTTACTTCCTAAGATTAGTACAAAATTGGGTGACTGTGTCGATCAAATCAGAACACACAAAAAAAAAACACCTGAAGGACCCATGCCCAAAATTGGACAGGAAGTCGGTCATTTTGGATAGCAGTGGACACTTTGGGGGAATTCCAGGAATTGTACTTTGACATACTTGTACGAAAAAAATTCACCCACCTGAGCCCCAACTGAAAGTCTTTCAATGCCTATGACATCTAACATGGGTGGAACATGTCAAAGTTTGATTGTGTTATTTTGCGAATTTGCCATTTAAAAAAAAAAGTGGGTCTGAGGCTCTGTTCTTTTTTTTTGCTCATTGGTTTATTTTAGAACTCAAATTGCTGGTGGAATATGTTGCTTCCACATTGACTGACTCTTCTCATGCATCTTTTTATGGCAAAGCATATGTTTGTCTCCCACGGTGTCCAATGCACCTCACGTTCTCTGTCAAATCTGTTTAATTTCATATACTTGTACTGTACTTTGAGTGATGCGGCATGTCCCCTCTTCCTTTTAAGGAATTCAACTGGCCCAGAAAAGAAAACTGTTTTTGGATTGTTTATGTGAATATATCTGACCTTTTGCATGCTTCATTTATTCAGCCTGCCAGTGTTCCTCGGAAGGCTCGTACGGCACCATGTGCAACCCGCTGTCAGGTCAGTGTCTGTGTCTGCCTGGGGTGGTGGGCCAGCAGTGTGACCACTGTGCTTCTGGACTCAAGTTCCCCTCGTGCTCAGGTCATACACTCGAAAAAACTTCAATGTTTTTGTTTTCTTGGTTGGCGTGATTATTTATTTATCACTTTGTGCCTCCAGCCTCCATCAGTCAATGTAACCCGCACGGGACAGAAAGCACGGAACCTCAAACGGTATACATCCTCCAAGAAGATTATTAATAATAATAATGGAGAATTCTGTCACTAAGCTGAGTGGGTTACAATTGTGCTGGTTTTTAATATATATATATATATATATATATATTTTTTTTTTATTTTAATTATTTTTTTTTTAAATATCAAAGAGCCCTCACAGCATACCACACACTTGGTAATTGCAATTTTCGTCCCATATATTATATACCGTAATTTCCGGACTATAAGAAGCCGCGGCTTTTGTCACACGCTTTCAACCCTGCGGCTTATACAATAATAATTTATATATCATAATAATTTATATATATATATATATATATATATATATATATATATATATATATATATATATATATATATATATATATATATATATATATATATATATATATATATATATATAATTTTGCATTTTTTGTAACAGCTGCCAGGGGCGCTCGAGCAGAAAAGGTAAGAGTGAGACAGGTGGAATATATGTGTGGAGGAAGACACAAGTTTAATGTAACTTTGCACTTTGTGCATGAATAAAATGAGCATGAACAGACCCTCATCATGGAAAATATAAGAAGTCTCAGTGACTTTTACCGGTATGTTATTTTTAACCAGCCCTGTTAGTTACTACCGTATTGCTGTTGTGTTACTGCCGCGTCACAGGCACTGTTTGGAAAGAAAAGCTAAGGTATATTATTAAACCTTTGAAAACTCTGTGTACCGTCTTTCTTTGTAAATATCTCATGTTTCAATGTGGGCACATGCAGATTATAGTCAGGTGCGGCTTATATATGTACAAAATGCTCTTTCCTTTAAAACGTACTGGGTGCGGTTTATAATATGGTGCGCTCTATAGTCCTGAAATTACGGTAGTATATGTTTTATTATTTTATTTAAAGCAGAAATCAACCTTAAACACTTCTTGACAATAATATGTTATATATGACCTCACTAGTCTAAACATAACATTCTGATTAATATTACATTTGTGGAATATTAAGGTTTTCATCCACCACCTCAGGAGGCGGCCATTTTGCCACTTGCTGTCGACTGAAGATGACATCATTGTTACTCAGAGCTCAGGCAACGACCAATCACGGCTCACCTGTTACCTGAAGCTGAGCTGTGATCGTTTGTTTTTATTCGTTCATTTTTACTTTCGGACAAACCATTGTGACAGTTTTAACATAACAGATTGTTACCTGAGACCTGAGCAACATTGATGTCATCTTCAGTTGACAGCAAGTGGCAAAATAGCTGCCCCCTTAGATGGATAAAAATAGCTCAGTTTTGCTGCTTCACTCATATTCCACTTATGCAATATTAACCAGAATACCATATTTAGACTGTAGGGCTGCACAGAACATATTATTGTCAAAAACAAATTTTTTGGGTTAACTTCTTTAATATTTATTATTATATTTTTCATTGAGTTAAAATGTTGACTTTCCAATTATATGAATGTGTGCCTTATCAATGTGATATAAGGACAATACAATAGCATTAGTATGAGTGGTTGACTCTCAGTATTTACACTGGATTAGTTGTCTCGCTATTTTATATTTTCAGTCCAGCTCCGTGAATGCGCTGGGTGGCTTTTTGGCAACGGATAATGCAGCTGTGTTGCTAAAACTGCATCCAGCCAATTGATTGAATGAGGAAGTGCCCTTTTCCTCCTTGAAATGTTAGAGTAATTAAAATGAAGGAAAAAGAGACTTCCTGCCCTTGCGAAAGGAAGCAAAACAAGAAGTTGAAGGAACGCTTTGCCAGGTTCACAATTTCTAAGAAAAGATGCAGAAGTTTTCTTGTGGAGGAAATTGCCAGCAGTGCAGACACTCAATCGTGATAGTTAATGTAATCAGGGCAACTTTGGCCAAAAACGCCTAAAAAAGGTGCACCCAAAGTAAATTTGTAGCTGTTCTTGAAACATTTGTAGTATCAGCATAGTTTTGGTCTCTTTTTGAAGATAACATTTTGAATTTTTCTCCCAAACAGTCAGAATCTGTGTAAGTGCTCCTGTCACTGAGCTATGGATTTTTGAATACAGAAAAAAAAGGGCAAATTTTATGTGCGTCTAATTTCTTTTCACAAAATCTGCCTTGAAAATGAATTTAGAATGTTGATTAGGACTTCAAAACACTACAGGATCAAAGCTTGAGGTCAACCCTAGTTCCAGTTCAAATTTGACAATAATCCTACAAAAAAATGAGCATTTTACACGTTTACCTAAGGAAAGGTATATAGGCGACCCCCAAATGAACATTTGACCTGTCCACCCATTTGGTGAGCTGTGTTATTTTGGAATGCTTCAACATACAATAATGATCTTGGGCTCTAATGAAAGCTTAGACTTGTGGTTATCTTATCCTACATCCAGAAACCCAAGTATTACTGGGAAGAAAAAAAGAAAAAAAAAAGAGTAATAGAAGCATAAACACATGTTTGCATTATAAAACGGTTGTGCATAGAATAAATGAGTAGGTGGATAGAAAGAGAAAAAAACAAAGGCAGCCATGCCTCACCATGGCGTACGCATCCCCCCCACCCCACCGCCACATGTTCGCTAACATCAAAGAATCAAAGATTCATACAAAAAAAAACAAAAAACGCAGTCATTACGTAACCACTCACACTTCTGAGTAATAAATAACTCACAAAAAACAAAGTCATAATTCGAATAAGAAAACACTTACAGTGACGATTTTGTCGACGCGGCTCGGTCGATTTACCCCCCAACTCACCTCCTGTAACGCGCACGGAACGTTGGCGTCACTGCGGTTTGCGCAGGAAGTTTGCTTTTTGTTCAAAAAAAAATTGTAGGACACACCCCATATCGTTGTTTGAATAATTTTATTGGCTATCTAATACGTCAGTCACCAGTCAGTTCCGCTGTGATTGGCCGACGCTACAGAAGGATATAAAATGGGTGTGACATATTTACGCAAAGACGCTTATTGGCTCCCATGACTGTTTTTGAAGGTAAAACTCTTTCAGATTGGCTAAAGTGAGGTGTCAATCAATGGCCGAGGATTAGGCCTTTAGGTAGATATGTGTACATGGCTAATCGGCTCATGCTAACTGAAGATACGAAGGGGTAGGACTAGATAAGTTAAAAACAAAACAAAACACCCACACCCACACACACACCCATTTTGTTCGACTAATGCCTTCTCGGTTTCAGGGTTCCTGCCGCTGCCGAGCCAACACAGAGGGAACCTTATGCGACAGGTGTAAACCGCTTCACTGGAACCTGGCAGTTGGCAACACAAACGGCTGTGAAGGTAACTTTGAAAGGAGACATTAAGCATCTTTGTCACCAGAGTTCCCACATATGTTTTTTTTTTTTTTAACATGTCTGTCACATGTAGTTGTCAAAATACCCATTTAATTGTGTTTTGGATTGAAATGACCTAAGAAGGCAATAAGAGTTTTAAAAGTATGTTATACCCCATAGCCAGAATGGTTTAATGTTCAAATGTGGTTTTTTTTTATATTTCAAAGAAGCACCTGGTCCTCATGCTTTGCTTGGATACTGGCTTTCCCCTGTTACAGATCCGCCCGGTAGCAAGAATGTGACCTCTACAATGAGGGGGAGGAAAAAACGTTTTTAATAACTTAAGAATGCTTCTGGTTGCTTGCGGCTGGACATTTATGGGGATGTTTTGATTTCACTCAGTTGACTTTAAAGCTCCCGGTGAGCTTTTGTGCTCTTGTACTTCACCCATGAAAGTGACTATATCCTGCAATCAGAGTCTATTCAGCTTCTAACCTTCCTCTCTTCCTTTCCTTTTTGTGTATTTCATTCCAGTGTGCAGGTGTGATGTCAAAGGGACGCTGAGTGGTGTTGCAGAGTGTGACCAGGTAGTCGAAATAGGATTAGCTACTTTCTAAAGAATTGATTTCAAAATACTTTGCTTAATTTGGGACTTACCATTTCTGTTCTTTTGTTTAAATTAAATTGTCCTCTTTTGCGTTTACATTTTGGCTCGTATGCCTTTTATGTTTGGTGTAAAGCAATTAATTGCCTTGAGTCTAAAATGTGCTATAAAAATAAAATTGTCTTTCCTATTGTTTTGCTTCTGTGCAGAGAAGTGGACAGTGCCACTGCAAGCCTCGCGTAGGCGGGCGCACGTGCGACTCTTGCGACGATGGCTACTTCCTGTTGCGGAAAGCAAATTATTTTGGCTGCCAAGGTGAGTCGATGAGTCATGATAACATACTCATTATTCTCGATGAAAAAATAATTCTAGTAATATTGAATCCCTTGCAGTTTGTGAGTGCGACATAGGTGGCGCCATCAGCACCACTTGCGACTCCACGTCTGGCCAGTGTCGTTGCCGTAGTAACGTCGTTGGCCTCAAATGCACACAGTAGGATTTTTACAAATATTGCATTGCACTTGCATTACTTGAATTTTGTATGATTTATTTGTTCAATCAATGGCATTCCCTCCCAGGCCTGCACCAAGCTATTATTTCCCCACCTTGCATCAGTTCAAGTTTGAGGTGGAGGATGGCACCACACCAAATTCCAGGCCCGTGCGTTTCGGTTACGACCCCCAAGAGTTCCCGGAATTCAGCTGGAGAGGTTATGCTGAGTTGTCCCCTGCGCAGGTGAGCACACATTTGATCTGTCGAGTGATCACCGGTAGTACTGTTCTTAATACTGTGGATACAAAAATGATAGTTATTGTTTTTATCTACAATCGTGATACAAAACAAATACAGTGTTTGCAAATATGAGCCCAGCCACGAATACTGAAAATACTTAAGTGATTTGCATGCCCCAAAAGGCTTATAATTGCTTATAGATGCCACTAGATGGTGGCAAAGCACTACTTTTGTCTAAATAGTGCTCCCTACCTCACTTCAGCATAGAGCCTAATAAAAATAAAATAATACTTGTTTTGCTTTGGCCTGAGCACAAAATAGTGAAAATGTTTTTTATACAATACAGTAATCATAAAGTGGATTCTATATTTCATTTTTAATAGATATTTTTTTAACTTTATTCTGATACTAGCATAACTAAGGTTATTTTTTTTCATTATGTATTCCTAAAATACTGATCTCAACGATGTCACACCTTGTGCATTTTCCATGTGAAAAAAACAATGCCTCACCTCGAATAACTAACCTACCACCCTTAGAAAAGATTTTAATAAATGCCCTATACTATAAGATCTTATTCTTTTTATTAGAGATGGGCCGATATTTGACATATTGGTACATATCGGTATCGGTCTGTTTTATTAATCTGATGGCCGATATGAGCGATCCATTTAAAACTCCGTCTTTTCGCTTCGAATGCAGCCCAGAGCGTCTCTGTCTGTTATGGAGTCCAACTCCAGCAATGTAACGCCCATAGCAGCATTTGATTGGTTAGCCGTGCAAGAGCCAGAACCAATCAGTAGTGTATGCCGTGTATCACAGTAGCCGGTCACACACGCACCCACGGACACAACGCGACAGACACATGCTTCGAAGGTAAGTTAAAAGAGAAGAGACTCCGCCGATCGTTTCACCATGATAAGCTAAACACATTGAATTATGTTGTGTATTAAATGCACTATATGAATGGAGCTGCATTGCCTTGCATTGAATCCCCGCTAGCTAACAGTGGTGTGTTCAGCTTAGCATGTAGGCTAACACCCAGTAGCTAATTCGCTACTTGAACTACTCGGGGAGGGAATCACACACATTTTCACTTAATTGAGTAAATAATGTTTGTTAGAAAGGTTCCAAATATTAACAGTTGTCATTATTATATTGTCTAGTTCCATGTTAAGAGTAGAGTAACGTCATTATATTTACCTCTCGTGACGCACACATTGCATTCTGGGTCACGTCCACTACTTGTTGCATAGCGGTTATTATGCAGTGAGATGCCACAGTGACACTAAATAGCGTTTAGTTACTTTATATTGTGTTTATTTGTCGCACTGGTTTGCCATTGTGTGCCTTAAGCTTCGACGTCGATTTGATTGACAGCTCGTTGTGCACCTCGTTAAAGTCCGCTCCGTAACAAATTAAGTGTCTCAAACACCGTTTAACTACACGAACGTGTTCTCTTCCGTATGTTTGGCATTAGTAGAGAAGTGCACTAAAGTATAGTGTGCTTATTTGCTCGTTTTGTCTCTCTTTTCACGTCATGTCTGCTGTGAGTTGGGACATTATCCTCTCAATGGATGCCACTAATATGTAACATCTACGGCCGTACACGGCTGCAATTAATGTTCAGTGATGTAATTTCGTTACGTGCATCATACTTTGAATAATGAGCTCATGCTTGGTGTGTTGTATAACTTTCTCGTGTGTTAGTAACTATTCATGTGGA
Source organism: Festucalex cinctus (assembly GCF_051991245.1). Lineage (NCBI taxonomy): Eukaryota > Metazoa > Chordata > Actinopteri > Syngnathiformes > Syngnathidae > Festucalex > Festucalex cinctus. The sequence goes on along the minus strand of NC_135411.1, from coordinate 18,545,171 downwards.
CAGCTAAGATAGTGCTTGTTAATGTGAATTAGCAATGTTGCAGCCTAGTTATTATTTAGACAAGTACATCTGTGCCATTAAGTGATACAGTACAGTACAGTAGTGAGAGAATAGTGGGCCCATATACACACATGTGTCTATAAGTGTAAAACACATTAAACAGCAGAAAGTGGCAGCGGTCCACCGCAACAATGTCTGTTTAACCAAGTTATTCTTACTATTATTATAACCAAGTTATTTTACTCTACCTTTTTCTGCGTTGATTGGGGCATCCTAAGTGGCAGTAAACTACATGATGAAGTGTCTTTTGACAGTTCTCTTGTAGAGAGGAGTAGCATGATATTGCTGTTCTCGATTTAAGATCCTCAGCTTATCAAAACTGTCTATATGGTAACAATAACAATAATCATAATAAGGTCTACAAGAACTGTATGGTGTTCAGGGATGAATAGTTTTTCTCATGGAATTTTTTTATTTTTATTTTTTGCTGTAGTAATAAGTAATGCCACAGCTGATGCACATTTTGAATGACAGGGTTCCTCCTATTACTTCAAAATATAAAAATATAAAATTTATAGAATAAAACTACAAGTATCCCAAATGCTATAGAAGGTAATGTCACATTGGCCCCCACATTTAACTCCCCCCCCCCCCGCCACCAACGTCTTATTGCAGATAGAAGGATGTAAAATGAAAAGTGTAGTGTGAGAATCCATTGTAAAGAACGGTTAGGGTTTGCATTATTCAAAAATTTGGTGCCAACATTTTAACTTTTACTGCAAATGAATATCGGCTTCAAATATCGGTTATCTGCCTCCTTGACTACCGATAATCGGAATCGGTATCGGCCCTGAAAAAAGCATATCGGTCTATCTCTACTTTTTATTAGTGTTGTTCCGATACCATTTTTTGGCCCCCGATACCGATACCCAGCTTTGTAGTATCGGACGATACCATACCGATACTTACGGCTTTTTTTCCTCAACATGAAAAAGCTGTGCTGCCATTGGCTCAGAACATTCAAGGGCCAATAGGATATCTTAGATTGGCATGCAGTGAACATGTCACATATCAGTGAATGTCGTGCACCAGCAAGACACAAGATGCTGCATCCAAAATCCTATATTAGCTTTGGAATTAATGGTACCGGCATGTTACTTGTGAGTAGTCACCGATACTGATACCACTGTTTTAATGCAGTATCGGTATCGGAACAACACTACTTTTTATTCTGCCCAGTCTGTTTAGTTTTGCCATTTCTCTACAATCTGACTTTAATATTGTTTTAAACTCCCTGCCTCACTTTACAATTATTGTGAAAATATTAACAATATTATTCCAACTGTATGTTTGCACAAATAAAAGCCTCGCCTCACCTAGACATTCTGCGTCTGGAAATCAAAACTGTCTCATCTCAATATAATTTAAAGTTGAAAATGATAAGAATAAATGGAATGTTGTGTTCTCTTAAACATGGCTGTGTACTGTTGCCCTTTCCATGATAAATGCTGTATTTCTCTGCTTTCTCTCTTATTCACACTCCTCTCCTTCAAATTCCATGTGATGCTTTCTATCAGCTACTTCTTCCTAAAACTTTATATTTTGCTTTTTCAGTCCAATATTATATATAAAAACAAAAAAGCTACAAAAATTTCTGGATTAATCTAAAATATGCTCTAAAATTTACTTGTGAACTTATTGTCTAAAATTTTGAGTGCCTACTTGGTCAATTTGCTGTTCTTTTGTATAGTAAGTCAGCACAACTCTTTTGTAGCTTCTGTCCTCCTCTTCTGTTGCACTTTCTTGAAGCCTAAAGCTGTTTCTTTTCAGCCAGAGGTGATCCTCACCCTTCCCCTTGGCTTTCCTGCTACTTTCCATATTGTAATGCGCTACGCCACCCTGCGAAATAAGGGGAGGCCCAAGCGATTAAGGGCAAGGGTCACAGTGTCGGATGAAGTCAGCTCGCAGCCGTGCTGTGACCGTAAGTGGAGGGCGTCGCTTGGCTGCCTTTTTTTCCTCTCTCGACTTGCCGTGCGTTGATTAACCCTCTTGTGAGTGCGCAACCCGCTTTGCCTGCTAAACCTCCTCCAAAGCGCCTCCGGTGTCTCATTCAGTCAGTTGTTTGTCGCTGTCGCCCCCTCCTGCAGAGTGAAGTCAGAGTTACAGTGCATGTTGATCTGAAAGATGCCAGGCACAACTTATTCCGTGTGGTTCTGCGATTCACTAACCCGAGCGGTACCAGTGTGAGTGGTAGCGTCAAGGCGGCTAATAACAGAGGCGGTGCAGGTAAGTCAGCATCTTGAGATTGACGCTTGTGCCATAAAAGTGTATGAAGTCATCCATACAATACAAATCTGAGGTTCTCAGCTGCTTTCAAATGGGACTCATGTTTTCCCAAGGTCAATTTAAAATGTTCTTTACGGTAATATATAGTATTTATTGTTAGATACGGCCCCTCTAGTCCAAGCACGGTATTCTGATTTATATTGTGTTTATGGGATCGGAATTAAGCAGCAAAATCCACCCATTTTGATCCATCTCAGGGGCCTTGCTGTCGACTGAAATGACATCACAGTTGCTCAGAGCTCAGGGAACGACCAATCACGACTCACTGGTTTGATCATATGACGTTCACAAGCTGAGCAACTGTGATGTCATTTTCAGTCAACAGTAAGTGGCAAAATGGCCGCGTGTTGGCTCTTTAACCAAGGAATTACGTAAAATACGTGAACTAAAATGAAACAGAAATTGAAAAACAAAACAAAACAAACACACACACACAAAATGATTAATGTTCCACAAGTTGAGAATCACTGATCAAACTGAACCCTTAATTGTGGCCTGAAAGACGCTGACATCCACATAAGTGGCTCATTAAATGTCCCATTTGTGCACTTGCCGCATCAGAACAAACCGAGGAAGTGGTTTTCCCTGACAGTCCGCAACCATCCTTCCTCACTGTGCCCGGAGACGGCTTTGCTGAGCCCTTTGCCTTAACTGCTGGGAACTGGATCATCCGCATCAAAGCACCTGGGGTTCTCCTTGTGAGTTGCAGAAAAGAGAAGAAAGGTTTACCAAAGGCATCTGTGTGGAGCCAGAAACACAAAAGTCTTGTGATTACTCCTACACTATGTGTGATGAATATGGGTGGGTCTTCCAAAAACTCAACCAAAATGAAGCATAGCAAAAGGAAGCATACCAGTGGCCATAAACAGCCCACTGCATTTTTTTTTAATTACTCCACTGAGCTATTTATTTCGAGGGGTTAATTAATTTATTAGAAATAATAATTTTTTTAAAATGTAAATTAAAAACTACATATGCATCAATTTTAAAAAAATGTATTGTTTCTGCCATTAAAATATTAAATAATTAATTTACAGTATTTAATCATTGTAAATAAATTATAATTTAAGTAATTTGTGAAATAATAAGGAAGCATACCAGCAGCCATAAACAGCCCACTGAGCTATCGTCCTTATCAATAACAATATCATTATTCTCAGTTCTCTAATATTTGTTGTATTATTAATAAATCAATGCCTTTAAAATAAATGCTTGATTCCTTTATTGTAAAATTCTTGGTAAAATAACCCTTTTTGTTTGGTAAAATATACATATAACATTGTTATTTAATTTATTTGAGTGGTTAATTCATTTATGAAAAATAATTTTTTTGATTAAAAAATTAAAAACAACATGCATCAGTTTTTTAAATGTATTTATGTACTTAAAATATTAAATAATTGATTTACAATATTTAATAATTGTAAATAAGTTGTAATTTAAGGAATTTGTGAAATAATAAAATAATTACTATTACTACAACAACTACTACTACTACTACTACTAATAATAATAATAATAATGTAAAAATATTAATATAATACTACTGCTCACATTTTCACTTTTTAAAAGTTGCTTAAAAATCAAATGTGGCACTCGTGAAAGACGTCCTTTTATGACCCAATATTTGTTATCCCAATACATTCGTGCAATTCCCAAATGTTTTGCTACATTGACGTAATGTCTCTTGCTCCTCAGGACTATTTGGTCCTGCTACCTCAGGATTACTACGAGGCGCCTCTGCTGCAAGAAGAGATCACAGAACCTTGCACATATCTACCCATAGCTCAAAGGAATAAAAAGTGAATTCATATTTAGATGCACCCAAACGTTTTAGTTTTTGCTGAACCGCCTGTGGTGTCTCCCAGCTGTCTGCTGTACAAGCACGTGGCCATGGATGCGTTCAGCTCGGCTTTGGGGTCACAGGGAAGCCTGTCGAGCCGCAGGGGCCGCAGGAGGAGGCAGGCTCAGGTGCAGCGGCCCACCCCGGATCACCCTGACATGGCATTGCTGCATGCCACACAGGTGGGAGAGTAGTGCATCAGGTGCATGCAGAATACATATTTTTCAATAATAGGCAAACAACAAAAGATTTAGTTGTTTTATTTCACACATGATGAGTGGCCAAGCACCCAGGCCCACCTACTTCTAAACAAGCAAAAATATGTTATCTATTTTTCATATGTCCTGTTTAATGCTTCTAATTCAGTCGTGTGTTCCTCACTGTGTCGCCCCCAGTCCCAGCTGCAGATCAGTTTGCGTGTGCCTCATCCTGGACCTCATGCTCTCATCCTGGAGTACGCCAGCATGATGTCCAATGTCCAAAACGTTAACATCCTGGTTGGTGTCCAGCATGGTGGACAGGTGCGAGCTAGAGCCAACGTTTACAGCTGTGACTACAGGTGAGTCTTGCAAATGTTATTGTAAGACAGCATAAGTGTTAGAACCATTTGGGATGGATTAGACCTTCTTAGACTTAGACTTAGACTTGACTTTATTGAGAGTGATTGATGTTGTACTTTGTTACCGGTTCTGTAATTGCTTTCCAAAGTAAAACCAGATGTTTGCAAATGTCTTATTTTGTTTGAAACACAGAAGATAATGAAGGACTGCAGAAATTACTGTTGATATACTGAAATCAGAGGATTTGGACAATTTTGAATTGAAAATGACTTCAAACGATTACTTATTAAAATAGTTGTTGATTAATTTGATAATCAATTACTTCTTGATTAATAATTACATTTGACAGCTGTATAAAATTGCGTGTTCACCATAATTTTCCAATTGGTGCCATGACCCAGATTGAAGTGAAGTTGGTCTCTTATACCCTGCTGCCACCTGCTGGCCGTTTTTGTAATAACTACCATTGCCATTACCATTCTCTTTAGAACAGAGGCTGAATCAAAGCCTTCTGTATGCTGTGACATAAAACTAAAAAAAAATAAAAATACGTCTTTGGGAGCATGGTAATATTTAAAATAGAACATATTTCTATGTTTTTGGGAGCAAATTAGTTAATTATTGATTAATTTGTAAATAACATTTACACACATTCAAAAACGTTTACGTACAGCATATTTAACATACTGTATTCCATTTATTATTTTTTTGTATTTCATTTATTTTATTAAATAATTAAAAATTAAAAGTGATTACAAAACAGTTGGTAGGACGGGTCATGAATGACCAAAGTGTTGTTGGTTTGAATCCTGACAGACTGTCCACTATCTGTGTTTAGGGTGCAAGGCACTGCTCCCTAAACTGTCTCCAGGTCGTCACCGTAAATAAGAAACTGTTTTCAATTGTCTTAACCTGCTTTAACAAAGAATAAAATAAAATGAAAACTAAAAAGAATCGTTGCCACCTGTGCAGCTTTTTGTGTCGGAGTGTGGTGGTGGACAGCGGGAATCAGGTGGCCATGCTGCAGCTCGCTCACAGGACAGAACTTCTCCTGCAGACGTCCACTGCCTTCTTCTTGCTGGTGAGAGACGTTTTTGTTGCACAGCCATCTCAGTTTTGGAAGATACTGAGTCGACGATGCGTTTCTGTGCAGCACAAAGTATACGCAGTCCCTATGAAGGAGTTCTCCATGGAGTATGTCGAGGCCAAGGTGCTGTGTATCTCCACTCACGGTCGCTTCACTGAAGACAGGTAAAGCACCACAAAAGCTGTGAGTGCAGATGTTGCCTTAAATTGCCAAACGGAGACTTAAATAATGAAGATTTAAAGCTGGTGGAGTAATTTTGTTTCTGCTGTTCTCATGAAATGGGAATGTACAGAGAGCATCTGTTTTCCAGGTGTGGTAGCATCCATCTTGATGGTTTTACCCGAGGCTAAAGTTAGCCTCAAATCGCTTTCTTTCTTGTTAGATTTATGTTACACTTGCCTGTTTACAGCTGTCATTGCGCTGCTCTGTCTTTTTATGCACAGACTGACAAAAGGTTGAAAGAAAGCTTTTCTCAGAGTATTCTATGAGTACAACTAGTGGTAGTGTGGCACCCTCTAGTGGTATGCAAATGAATCACTGGCCCAAGTACAACTTAGTTGTCTTTAACTTTCGAGTTCAATAAATTTGGATTTAATCTGTAAACTTATCAAGTTACAGTTTTTATGTAGCTTTTATGTTCAATACAAAACTTTTGTTTCCTAAAGTTCTCAAGTTTTTCACATCACATTCTGACTTTATTCCTGTTTTTTTTTTTGTTCCTTTCTTATATTTTGACTAATGTACACTGTTATCCATCCATTTTCTGAACCGCTTACTCCTCACAAAGGGTCGCGGGGGGTGCTGGAGCTCAACTGGCTATGGGCAGTAGGCGGGGTTCACCCTGTACTGGTCACCAGCCAATCGCAGTACACTGATATTTTTTCATATAATTTTTAATGACTTCATTGTTGCATTATTTTGGGTTTTATTTTCTCTTGTTTTTTTTTTAAATGTTCTATAATCAGTATTTAATGTCAGATTATTTTACATTTGTTTCCTCTAGTAATATTTAATCTTTATTGCTGTGAACTACTAGGTGTTGTCTTTCTTCTGCTCTACTTACAGTGACAGCTTGACAGTTTTGTCACTTACTGCTGTTTGCTTCCTTTTTGTTTAAAGGAGTTTGTGCCGTCTGGCTTTTGGTCAGGGTCGAGCAACTGTTGGGCTAAAGTTCAGCCAAGTCTTAAAAAAAAAGTGCTTTTTCAAGACGGTGGCTTTTTGAGTGGCTTGGTTGATAATACAGCAGCTGGAACACACATTGTTGCTGAATTGTACGGCCAAATGTTTTTCCCAATAATATCAAGTTTGTACTGATGTATTCACTAGAACATGTGATCCCTGTATGACCATAGACGGGTATAAGTTCTGGTGTCACCATAAGTTTGTTTCCTATGGGATCTTCTCCTGTGAACATGAGGATTCAGAGTGACAGGAGATTCTGGCGCTCATTCAGGAGTCATTGAATCATGCAGTCGCAAATTTGGTTTTAGCCACATCACAGCAATTTGTTTTGCTTTTGTCCATTATATTGGCAAAAATCTGGCAACAGAGCACAACAGCTAATTTATTAGCATCTAGACCACAGTTTACAAACCTTTGTTGAACCCTCCGTGAGCCGGTACCTTAACGTGGTGGAGGGGTTTGCGTGTTCCAATGACCCTAGGAGCTATGTTGTCTGGGGCTTTATGCCCCTGGTAGGGTCACCCATGGCAAACAGGTCCTAGGTGAGGGGCCAGACTAAGAACGGCTCAGAAGACCCCTATGATGACGACGATATTTGGAGAAGCGTTTCCCTCGCCCGGACGCGGGTCACCGGGGCCCCCCCCTGGAGCCAGGCCTGGAGGCGGGGCTCGCTGGCGAGCGCCTGGTGGCCGGGCCTGCACCCATGGGGCCCGGCCGGGCACAGCCCGAAGAGGCAACGTGGGTCCCCCTTCCCACGGGCTCACCACCGGTGGGAGGGGCCAAAGGGGTCGGGTGCAGTGTAGGCTGGGTGGCGGCCAAGGGAGGAGACCTTGGCGGACCGACCCCCGGCTACAGAAACTGGCTCTTGGGACATGGAATGTCACCTCTCTGGCAGGGAAGGAGCCCGAGCTGGAGTGTGAGGCAGAGAAGTTCCGACTAGACATAGTCGGACTCGCCTCCACAGCTTGGGCTCTGGTACCAGTCCTCTTGAGAGGGGTTGGACTCTCTTCCACTCTGGAGTTGCCCATGGTGTGAGGCGCAGAGCAGGTGTGGGCATACTTATTGTCCCCCGGCTCGGCGCCTGTACGTTGGGGTTTACCCCGGTGGACGAGAGGGTTGCTTCCCTCCGCCTTCGGGTGGGGGGACGGGTCCTGACTGTTGTTTGTGCATATGCACCAAACAGCAGTTCAGAGTACCCACCCTTTTTGGAGTCCTTGGAGGGTGTGCTGGAGAGCGCTCCCTCTGGGGACTCCCTCGTCCTGCTGGGGGACTTCAACGCTCACGTGGGGAATGACAGTGAGACCTGGAGGGGCGTGATTGGGAGGAACGGCCCCCCTGATCGGAACCCGAGCGGTGTTCTGTTATTGGACTTCTGTGCTCGTCACGGTTTGTCCATAACGAACACCATGTTCAAGCATAAGGGTGTCCATATGTGCACTTGGCACCAGGACACCCTAGGCCGCAGTTCGATGATCGACTTTGTAGTCGTGTCATCGGATTTGCGGCCGCATGTTTTGGACACTCGGGTGAAGAGAGGGGCGGAGCTGTCAACTGATCACCACCTGGTGGTGTGTTGGCTCCGATGGTGGGGGAAGATGCCGGTCCGACCTGGCAGACCCAAACGTATTGTGAGGGTTTGCTGGGAACGTCTGGCGGAATCCCCTGTCAGAAGGAGTTTCAATGCCCACCTCCGGCAGAGCTTCTCCCTTGTCTCGGGGGAGGCGGGGGACATTGAGTCCGAATGGGCCATGTTCCGCGCCTCCATTGTTGAGGCGGCCGATCGGAGCTGTGGCCGTAAGGTGGTCGGTGCCTGTCGTGGCGGCAATCCTCGAACCCGCTGGTGGACACCAGCGGTAAGGGATGCCGTCAAGCTGAAGAAGGAGTCCTATCGGGCCTTTTTGGCCTGTCGGACTCCGGAGGCAGCTGACAGGTACTGGATGGCCAAGCGGAACGCGGCTTCGGCGGTTGCTGAGGCAAAAACTCGGGCATGGGAGGAATTCGGTGAGGCCATGGAAAACGACTTCCGGACGGCTTCGAGGAAATTCTGGTCCACCATCCGGCGTCTCAGGAGGGGAAAGCAGTGCACCGTTAACACTGTTTATAGTGGCGATGGGGTGCTGCTGACCTCGACTCGGGACGTCGTGAAGCGGTGGGGGGAATACTTCGAAGACCTCCTCAATTCCACCAACACGTCTCCTTTTGAGGAAGCAGAGTCTGGGGACTCTGGGGTGGGCTCTCCTATCTCTGGGGTCGAAGTCACTAAGGTGGTTGGAAAGCTCCTCGGTGGCAGGGCCCCGGGGGTGGATGAGATCCGCCCGGAGTTCCTAAAGACTCTGGATGTTGTGGGGCTGTCGTGGTTGACACGCCTCTACAACATCGCGTGGACATCGGGGAGAGTGCCTCTGGATTGGCAGACCGGGGTGGTGGTCCCCCTTTTTAAGAAGGGGGACCGGAGGGTGTGTTCCAACTACAGAGGGATCACACTCCTCAGCCTCCCTGGTAAGGTCTATTCAGGGGTGCTGGAGAGGAGGGTCCGTCGGGAGGTCGAATCTCGGATTCAGGAGGAGCAGTGTGGTTTTCGTCCTGGCCGTGGAACAGTTGACCAGCTCTACACCCTCCGCAGGATCCTCGAGGGTGCGTGGGAGTTCGCTCAACCAGTCCACATGTGTTTTGTGGATTTGGAGAAGGCGTTCGACCGTGTCCCTCGGGGAGTTCTGTGGGGGGTGCTTCGGGAGTACGGGGTGCCGGGCCCCTTGATACGGGCTGTTCGGTCCCTGTACGACCGTTGCCAGAGTTTGGTCCGCATTGCCGGCAGTAAGTCGGATTCGTTTCCGGTGGGGGTTGGACTCCGCCAAGGTTGCCCTTTGTCACCGATTCTGTTCATAACTTTTATGGACAGAATTTCTAGGCGCAGCCGAGGCGTGGAGGGGTTCCGGTTTGGTGGCCTCAACATTGCATCTCTGCTCTTTGCAGATGATGTGGTGCTGTTGGCTTCATCAGGCCGGGGCCTTCAGCTCTCACTGGAGCGGTTCGCAGCCGAGTGTGAAGCGGCTGGGATGAGGATCAGCACCTCCAAATCCGAGACCATGGTCCTCAGTCGGAAAAGGGTGGAGTGTCGTCTTCAGGTCGGGGATGAGATCCTGCCCCAAGTGGAGGAGTTCAAGTATCTTGGGGTCTTGTTCACGAGTGAGGGTGGGATGGAGCGGGAGATCGACAGGCGGATCGGTGCAGGGTCTGCAGTGATGCGGACTCTGTATCGGTCCGTCGTGGTGAAGAAAGAGCTGAGCCAAAAGGCAAAGCTCTCCATTTACCGGTCGATCTACGTTCCAACCCTCACCTATGGTCACGAGCTGTGGGTCGTGACCGAAAGAACGAGATCCCGGATACAAGCGGCCGAAATGAGCTTCCTCCGCAGGGTGTCCGGGCTCTCCCTTAGAGATAGGGTGAGAAGCTCGGTCATCCGGGAGGGACTCAGAGTCGAGCCGCTGCTCCTCCGCGTTGAGAGGAGCCAGCTGAGGTGGCTCGGGCATCTGGTTCGGATGCCTCCTGGACGCCTCCCTGGGGAGGTGTTCCGGGCATGTCCCACTGGCGGGAGACCCCGGGGACGACCCAGGACACGCTGGAGAGACTATGTCTCTCGGCTGGCCTGGGAACGCCTCGGGATCCCGCCGGAGGAGCTGGTTGAAGTGGCTGGGGAGAGGGAAGTCTGGGTTTCCCTCCTGAAGCTGCTGCCCCCGCGACCCGACCCCGGATAAGCGGAAGAAGATGGATGGATGGATGGATGTTGAACCCAGGCAGCCATTTTACAGTACAAAAAGCTCAATACAAAAACAAAAATAAGTCACATTTTTGTTTTTGATGGTTCTAGTCAGCACTGTGTTGTGAGCCACCTGGACAAGCCTTCGCCAGGCTGGGTTTTGCACGCGGCCCGTGACGGGAAGCTGAACGCTGCTCGACAACAAGGAGACAACGCGGACTGGCGACAGAGACGACAGTCAGGCTTATCCCTTCACACTGACAAAATCCTACTCAAATACCCTCAGGTATCCGCGAATGTCACCTTGACGTCTTGACAGGGTCACATCTGTCATTTTTAAAGGCATCCTCTTTACTTCCGTCCAGACGGAGATAAGCTTCACTCCCAAGGTGCCCCTCCCTGGCAGATATGTGCTTGTTGTGCATTACCGCCAGCCGGAGCACGTTTCCTTTCCTGTGGAGGTTCGAGTGGATGCCGGGTATAACTGGAAAGGTGAGTTTAGCTTCCACTGAAATGTTTTTTTTAGGAGGTTTAGGTTTGTGCTTAATACAGTTGAAAGGTTGAAGCTGCACGTCGTCATGTGGTTGCAGCTTGTTGTCATCTCATCCGTTCCTCAATTGGATTTCTCGCAGGTTCCATAAATACGTCGTTCTGCCCCTCGGTGTCAGGCTGCCGAGATGTACTGGTCGCCGACGGGCGCACCGTCCTCGAGTTTACCCAGCAATCTTGGCAGCTGCCAAGCATCTCTGTGATTGTTTCTCCGCGCAAGACTCTCATTCTGGTCAGTGGTTTATTCATCCACGTTTTGTAGCACATTTGTCAATTATTGAAGTTTCTTACCTCCTGTACTCTGCTCATTTTATTTCCACACTTATGCATAGGATCATATATTGCTGATTCCTGAGAGTCGTTACAGCCCAGACGTCCTGAGAGAGAAGCCTTTGGATAAGTCAGCACTTTTCATCCAGCAGTGCCGAGGAGAAGGCTTCTTTATTGAGTTGGTGTTTTTTTTTTTTAAATCCACTTGAATGGCACTTTGAAGGATTCAAAATGTTTTTGTTTGCTATCCTTAACTCTTCTTTCTGATAGCGAACTATGTATTTGATCTTTTTGATGTTTTGCTTTCCTTTGTTTAGGGCATTGAGTTACTTCACGGTAGTTTAAGGAGCTTTAACAACAAGCTTTAACAAGAAGACTGCAGTAAGACTTACAGAAAGTAGACGTTTATCCAACTAACTACTGCCCCCTTGGGGTGTTATAAAAAGCTGCTTCCTATCTGTAGTTTTAATAATAAACCAAAACATAGTTCCATAACATGTTGAGGAATTTTTTTCCACATTGTTCGATACTGCAAAGCCTCTGAAGAGATTTGAGACCGATGTGTGAACACTTTAAATTTAACATAAAACTTTTAAAAAAAATTTCATGTTTCCTCAGCACCAGGACATCTTCCCAATTCTGCAGAGATTCTGCCCGCTCTCTGGGGGCATTTTACAACGACGGAGCACTTCCTTGCAATTGTGACCAGTCTGGGTCCACTGGACCTGCGTGTGACCCAGCTGGAGGACAATGTCCCTGCAAGCCTAATGTTATCGGTCAAAAGTGTACAAAGTGTGCCACGGGGTACTATGGCTTCCCCTACTGCAGACGTGAGTGAAACGCAAACTATACTTACTCTACTTCCACTGGCTTTTATTAAGATCAGGCACAAGAGTTATTCAAGTATATGCAGTGTTCCCTCGTTTATCATGGGTGTTATGTTCCAAAAACTATCCGCGATAATGGAAATCCACGTTAATTTAAAAAAAACAACATTCCCATTAATTATATATATTTTCTCGTTTATTATATATTTTATTTTCGTTTTGGTATGATTTTTACTTCATTATAAATGCTTTTTCTTTCATCAAATGTTCTTTTTCTTTACATTAATTTTTCCCCATTAAAAGTATGTTTGTTTGTTTTTTTCATTTACTTATTATACAGCACAGTATATATATATATATATATATATATATATATATTTTATTTTTCATTTATTATATACATTTTTTAGTTTTGGTGTGATAGTTTATTATGAATGCTTTTTCATTCATCATTTGTTTCTTTTCATTTAGTCATTTTTCCCCCCAAGTGTTCTTTTTTTTTTTTTTTAATTACTTATTATACAGCACAGTATTTATTTTCTATCTCCAGAATGTCGTGGAGCGTCAGGACAGACAACGGCAAGGTTTTGTCGAAACGAATCCGTGGATGCCTGTATTTCCCCGGTCAGATCTAGGGTTAGAGAGATACGGCCGTGCAAAGACAAAAAAAATAAAAAAAAGATTAAAAAAAATAAAAAAAGCAAGCTGTAAAAAATCCACGTAACAGCGAGGCTGTGAAAGATGAATCCGCGATGAACGAGGGAACACTGTACACCGTGAATACCTGTCTATCCGCTGGGATCCATTGCAGACTCAATACGGGAAAATCTGCGATACTAAGAGTAGTCTTCACACACACTTTAAACACATTTAAACATACTAAAATAGTCATGCAACAAACTTTATTTGTATTTTTTTTTTTTTATTTATTTACCGTATTTTCAGTTTTTATAGAATAAATGATCAGACCCTCTGAATCATCTCCAAGTGCCAACTTCACGGCACAGGTGTGCCTCTGGCATGTCAAAACTCTAGTGCACGACTAGTACATCACATTTAAAGGGAATGAAAAGAGTCACTTCGATTGGCCATGATTAAAGTGAGCTGTGACCACCCCCACAGCGACCTCTCATTGATCGGCGAGCCTGCGCTCGTCTGTGAAATTACAAACATCTGGTCTAACCCAGCAGATGTGTTGTATGCCAAGCGGCGGAGAATCAAAAACATATCTATGTAATTTCATCCAACGAACATCTGCTTGCTTAATGCTAACATATACGTGATGCAAAACACCAGAGACGAGCTAATGGAGATTAGTATAGATGTTAGAGTAACTGTAAACCTTCAAACCGCTCTAAATTTTCTATTTGGAAAACTGTTTGAACGAACACAGGCGTTGTCATATGTCTAAAATATTTATTCAATCAATGTTTGTAAGTAGAATTAAAAATCTACGATATAGTGAGAACACAACAAAGTAGCGGACGAACGATACAACTTATTTGTCTTCCTCCGCAGCATGCGAGTGCGGCCGCCGGCTGTGCGACGAGGTGACGGGCCGTTGCTTGTGCCCGCCTCAGACTGTTAGGCCGGCTTGCGACATGTGTCAGAACCAGACTTTCAGTTATCATCCTCTGCTGGGCTGCGAGGGCTGCCACTGCTCCAAGAACGGCCTGCGAGCCGACGCCGGATCCGGCTGTCACCGCATCACTGGACAGTGCAGGTGAACACAAACTGATGCTTTGCTGTTATTATTGTTGGATTGCTTGGTTTCTTAACTTACATGGTTCATGTAGTGTCCTAAACAAGTGGAGGATGCCTGGTGGGCTACATTGTCAATCGTTGTCTCTGTTCATGCATTTTTAAGTGGTAAATTATAGTTTGAGCTATCAATACAAAAGTCTGAGTGACAGGTCATCACTTAAGATCATGTTGTGATCTGTTGTAGGTTCTAAACTAAAATGAAAGAAACATTTAGCTGGGAATATGACGTGTTTTAGTAGTAGATGTCTATGTTTTCAAAGGTCCTTTTTAAATGTTTCGGTTTCTTCCTTCCCTTCGCTAACACCCGAACTTGTGATTATGCGATTGTAGCTGCAAGCCCAGAATTGGCGGACGCCAGTGTGATCGATGCGCTGCAGGTTATTACCACTTTCCCGATTGCGTCCCTTGCGATTGCGAGCAAGGCGGAGTCACGCCCGATGTGTGTCACCCCGACACGGGGAGGTGCCTCTGCAAGGTACGCCAAATATGGTTAAAGTTTTAGTTTTGTCTATGCTTTTGTTTGCCTGCAAAAAATGATTTTCACTCTTATCCATACAGGTCAAGCACAAAACACTATTGCTTATTTATTGACCATCAAATATCAAACAAAACAAATAATTAGAACTTTATCCACTCCTCTAATTAAACTCTCAGATGAGTTCTTATACTATATACTGTATCTACCCATGATGATACAATATTAAAGATATGCATGGGGGATCAAGAGCATTCCTATCTTCCTATCACATTTCATCACTGGCATTGATAGATGAACAAATATAGATTACTAAAGAAAATAAATTGGTTTTCGGAACAATAGCTTGAAATTGTATGTCTCTCTGCTTCCCTCCATATGTCTGTAGACAAATGTAGCCGGCGTCAGGTGCGACACATGTCGGGACGGCTCCTTCTACTTTGACCCGTCCAACACTCATGGCTGCACTGCCTGCTTCTGCTTTGGAGCCACTGATAAGTGTCAAAGCTCCAGAAAACGCAGAGGCAAGGTAGGTGTCATGTCTTGATGATGCATGGGCTGAGATTGACGCTTCTCTCAATTGGTCAGGCGGATCATTATGTCATCTCTCTGGCTTTCTATCACCAAAGTTCCTCTAGTTTAGTCACATTACATAAATGATACTTACTTGGTGTGCTACACAAATACTTAGCTCAACTAGTAGTTGGACAAGCTCAAATGAAGCATAGTACGACTCATTGTCATATCATGTCATTCACTTTAAAAATAATTATTACCATCGGTGCCGCCTACCGCTGTGGCTGGCAGGCGGGCACATGCGTATGTGCTACAAAGGGATTGCGCAAGGGACCCATGAGAAACCAAAAGAAATGAACAAATAAATGTAAAATATTGATACTAGCACTCTGGTGTTGATCTGATACTGGTACTCACGTTAGTATCAATTCTATCGATACTTGGATCGATCTGCACAGCCCTACCACATACAAAGGTGCTCATAAGTTTACATAACGCGAGGGTAGGGGTAGGGAATCTTGGTCCTTGAGAGCCACTGTCCTGCCTGTCTTCGATGTCTCCGTCCACCAATACACCCCATTCGATGAACAGGATCATCATCATCAGGCTTCTACAGAGCTTTCTGTTGCAGCTGTTCATTGGAGTTAGCTTTGTTGGTGGAGGGAGACATCGAAAACAGGCAGGGTTGAGGACCAGGGTTCCTTACCCCTGACCTTGGGTATGTATTATGGAATGTTATGATTTTTCAGCACTCCTTTATCTATCTAGCTATCTTTCTATTTATTTAGCTACCGTAGCAATTTAGTTAGCTATCTGTCTAGCCAGCTAGAGTAGCTAGCTATCCAGCTCGTGATCCATCTAGCTAGCTAGCTTTCTTTTTTCAAAAAAAAAAAAAAAAAAAAAAGATGATGAATGTAGGCGAACATCAGCAGCATATGAACATTAAATGACTGATTTATTTTCTCATCTACTTCTCCATGTTTTCTGCTGTTAGTTTGTGGACATGCGTGGCTGGAGGTTGGAAAGTTCCGACCGCCGAGAGGTTCCGTCCGTGTTGAACGTGGCCAGTAATACTTTGGTGGCAGATGTCCAGGAGCTTCCTCCTTCCATTCAAGCTCTACACTGGGTGGCACCGGCGTCATACCAGGACAACAGGGTGAGTCCAAGGCTGCACTCTGTTAATGTTATAGCAATAATAAAAACAAGTTTACTGCCACTCAAACGTTGATTTATTTGTTACTGATATTTTTGCACAACCTTAAAAATATGTGTTAGTTTCTTGTTTGATTTTGAATGACTTTGTTATATAATATTGGACATTTTTTATCTTCACATTTCTTCCTGGAAGAGGATGACTCACCTGTAATCAAATCCAGCTTTTAATAATACATTGCACTGTTTTCCTTCAAAATTTGTAGTTTCGGATTTATGGCCAGTCAGCTGTTTTAATGCGTGCTGCATTTATAACTTTCTCAACAAAACACCACACCTGGTGCTCTTTGTATGAACACTATGTTGATCCGCTACTTCTTGTTTCATTTCCTGCCTGCAATATTTCAGTTGATAGGCTGCTTAACTACAAAGGCAAAGATTCAAAGCACAGGTCAATGTACAAAAAAATCATACTTAAATAATTTATTCACAAAACATTGAGCATTTTTTTTAATTAGTTGAAAATAATAATGACCTGCAAAAATGTCGTTCAGCTCATTTAACAACAAACGGTGACTTAAGAATTATAAATAAAATATTTAAACAAGAAATAATTTACCTGTTTTGGACATCTGCTTTCAATGAGCTAGTCATAAGTCCGATCTATATATTTAATGCATTTTTTAAATATAATTTTTTGTTTGTTTTTGTACTTCTAGGTGTCATCTTATGGTGGTTTTCTCACCTACCAGGCAAAATCATTTGGTATACCCAGTGAGGGAATGAATCTGATAGACAGAACACCTGATGTCTTACTGACTGTATGTCAAGTCCCAGTTTAGATTCTCATCTTTTACTCTTGCTGTTTGAATGATATCATTTACTAATATTTCAATGTTTTCACTCTAGAGTAAGGACATGACCCTCGTCCATGTAGTTCCTCAAGTCCAGTTGCCAGACAGACTGTATCAAGGCAGAGTCCAGCTTGTGGAGGTAAAAAAAACAAAAACAAAATTAAACACGGCTATTCCTTTTAAAATTCCAGAGCTTGTCGAGCTAGTTTTGAATTCACACTGTACAAGTTAGATGGATAAACTTCAAAATGTTATTTTACAACTTTATCAAAAGAATAGTGCTACACTTTACTTGATATTATCGCTATTTTTCAAATCAGGTTTAAATCTGAATCCTGATTGGTGGTTCAGCAATTTCCCAATACTTTTGTGCACCTGATTTTTTTTTTTTTTTTTTTTTTTTTAAACCACCCACGTTGTTGTCCACAGGGTAACTGGCGCCATGCCGGTACCAACAAGCCCGTGTCCAGAGAAGAACTGATGATGGTTCTGGCGGGCCTAGCGCGTCTGAGGATCCGAGCATTGTACTTTACGCAGAGCCAGAGACTTAGTCTGGGCCAGGTGGGCTTGGAGGAAGCCACGGATACGGGGACCGGGAGTCCTGCAAACACCGTGGAGGTCTGCTCTTGCCCTCCTCAGTTCGTCGGGAATTCCTGCGAGGTGCGTCAAGTATATTGATACAACAGGGAGGATGTCTTAATTTAGTCTAATATTTAGCTTCTTTTTTTTTCAGCTCAGTATTGTTCATTCGGCAGTCTTACCGATTCAACATATCATTTGTTTTGTGCGTGTGTGTGTGTCAGTGATAATTTCGTCGACGAAAAGTTTTCGTCATATTTTGTCACGAAATTTTTTTTCCCCGACGAAAATTAAACAAAAACTAAAATAAAAGCCATTCATTGAGACGATAATAACTAAAAATTGATTGACAATTTCGTCAATGACTAAATAGAAAATGAAAACAACACAGTGACGAAAACTCACACAATCCAATCAGAAGGAATGAAATGTGTCTTGCATGTTAAACTACAGTTACAAATAGGTGTGTTATCATTTTCTGGTTAAAAGTTTAAATGTATGCTGAAGGAAAATATCAACTAAATTGTCGATTTAGTCGACTAAAATTGCTCTTTATGTGTGTCGACTAAAATTAGATTAAAACTTTAATTAATTTTAGTCAAAAGACTATAAAATTAAATTTAAAATTCTTGTCAAAATTAACACTGGTGTGTGTGCGTGTGAGTTTGTGCTCATTAATTCACCTGAAACCTAATAAAAATCCCATAGCCTTCACCTTAACTGGATACTTCAGAGTCCCGCCAGAGTCGTAAAGTTCAGAAGGTCAGGAGACCAGAGGAAGGATCAAAGGAAAGAAAGATGAAGCAAAGTCAAATCCACCACCAAACAGACACCACCTGCCACCCACAGGGTTACAAAACCAGAATCTTTCACCAACCTCAGATTAGGGAGAGCTCAAGAGACCAGATGAAAAACTAAAGAAAGGAATTTCACAGCTTTTTTTTCTCCGAATTTTCAGCATTATTCTGTTTTTGTGTTGCTATGCATGACAACTGTCCTTGCTTCCATTTGCACCATTGAGAAAGAAGAGGAAGAACAATCACCTTCTCAGGTGTTGAGTGAAATAGTGTTGTGTCATCTTGGAGGAGCGGGACCTCCTCTTCGTTCTTCTCAGGTTGTCCCGACACGCCCGAACTAAACTTTGCACCATTTCGCCTGGGGGGCCAAAGTCATCAGCTGAGGAGACTTGTGCGGAATGTGCTGCTGGAAAAAAACACATGGCCTCAGGCTAGGACGGGATGAAATGCACAATCACGCAGACATAATATTAGCCATTATAAAGCCGGGATCACTCCCATGGCTACAACTCATAGAGGCAGTACCAGCATTCCGTTGTTCAGGGAAAAAAAAAGAGTGTTTGTGTCTCAAGTCCTTTTTTTTTTTTTTTTTTTTTTTTTTTAATACACGCATTCCATCTTGTCTGTGGGGCTCTTTGTTGAGGTTTTTTGTTTGGTTTGGGCATATAAGGGCCGAGTGGTTAGTGGTTGACACATCTGCCCTGCAGTCAAAAGGTCCTGGGTTTGAAACCTGGCATCTCACCCTGGACTCGAACGAAGACAAGCAGTATAGAAAATGGATGAATGGTTGGAAATTGCATATGAAGCAACCTTTTAATTTTGTCAATTTAGAGGAAGTTCAGTATACAGGTGGGGAAACTTCACCTTGCCTCACTGTTACTCAAACTTAAGTGTGTCTGAAAGCCCAGCAGACACACCCAAAAGTGTGTGCATGTCTGTTTTTGTTTGCACAGTGTGATTCACGTGTGACTCTCCTGTCTGAGGTGACACAGTTTTAACGCACATACACGCCTTAAGTCTAAGTGATATGTTGTATCGAACTAACATTTGTAGTTTAGAGGACTTTAGAAGAGGCCAATAATCAAATATGCGATACACTAGATGCCATGCTTACTATATACTGTGTTTATGACACTGTATATGTGATGACCTACATCAGGAGTCTACAACCTTTTTGAAAATGAGAGCTACTTCTTGGCTACCGATTAGTGCGATGGACTACCAGTGTGATGCACACCACTGAAATAACAAATGTGCTCAAATTACTTTTATATAAAAACGGTTCAGAAAATGAATTTATGGTTGTAATTATTAATACATTATTATTTTTAGTAATATATAATTAATTTGATTATGTGAACGGAATTACACCACGGTATTTTAAGCCCTTCCACAGGTAACTATAGGAATCTAATGATTAAGTCTTACCTTAACATCGCAATTTTTTTAATGAAATATTAGGTGTTTTGCTAATTATTTTTATAACGCGGAAGTAAAACGGTTCAGTATAACCCCACCTCTTCCCGTGTGATTGCCACATGGCAACCGTGATGTAATCCCTTTAAGATAAGTATATTTTAATACTTAAGAGAGAAATTTTGGAAAACTTTATTTACTGGAGAAAACAACAGGGAGCTATTTACGGGGGGAATAATCTATCTCTATTCTATCTCTATTTCTTGGGGCGCTACCTGGTGCTTGCGGACACCACGCTGGAGGTTACCATGTCTGTCTCAAAGAGTTTTAAAGTTCGGGCCGCAAATCTTGACTTCAGTCCTCCTGAGGATGTTTTAAAAACATGTGTAATGTATACTTGCCCTACGATTGGCTGGCAACAAGTTCGGGGTGTACCTCGCCTACTGCTCAAAGCCAGCTGAGATAGGCTCCAGCACCCCCCGTGGCTCTTGTGAGGACTAAGCGGTCAAGAAAATGGATGGATGGATGGATGTAATGTATACTGTAACAGAGTTGTCTTGATTCGATCATGTGATTGGAAATCGGGGCCAATCTTGTGATTTTTAGCTGATTGTTATCAGTTGAAACAGATTGCGTTTTTGAGTTTTCTTAATTTCTGAAGTCAAGAATAAAATATTTCAGTTGTTTACTTGATTGGAACCACTTGTTGACTTACAAGTTACAACCATATAAAAAGTTTGCACATGTTTGTGTGTGTGTGTGTGTATGAGAGGGAAGTGAAAAAGGAATGAGAGCGCACGTTACACACACCTGCATGTGTGTGCTTGTGCGTCTCCGTACAGTCAATGCAGTTAGTCAGTTGGCGATGGGGCGTGTCCTCATTGTCAGTGTGTGTGTGTGTGTGTGTGTGTTTAAGAGTCCGAAGCAGGGGAAAGTAGAACGTTATTTCACACGGACTAAACATCAGGCATGTCAGATAGCTCGATGGCCCGACACGGGCCCGCTGGAGGGGTTCTACTCAGGACGGTGTTGTGGGGGTCTTTGATCGGGCTGTGCTGGGCTGGCAATAGGCCCATTCAGGGAAGGGAGTCTCGACCCCGGTACGGCAGACATGACGGCAGAGGGAGGTTAAGACACCAAGCGGACCAGTGGCAAGAGTATCCAAGCTTACCCGGGCAGGAGAGCGATGGGGGACAAGTGGTCCGTTTTCCTTCTGTCAGTGACGACTGGGCCAGGAGTCGCATTCAGGTAAAGGACGGGTCTTAAGGTGTGTTGGTTTATCTGGGAAAAGGACAAAAGTTGCGCTCTTGTCAGGTAATATTTCCACAAGTTCAAGTTCAGCACTCTGACGGGCGTCTCCATAAAAGACATTTATCCGACGGAAATGTGCTGCAATGAGAAATATATTGGCTGAATTGAAACTCAAGTCGGCTTTACTGCAATAAAATATTATTTTTGTCTTTTTAGGAATGTGCCCCTGGATTCTTCCGACATGGCAGCGGGCCATACCCGGGCCATTGCGTACGCTGTAATTGTAACGGGCTGGCAGACCAGTGCGAGGACTGGACCGGGAGGTGTCTGGTGAGCTGCTCTCATGATACTCAAATACTCGATTACATTAATGCTGCAATCACAAGCTATTTTGAAAAGGTCATACTTTTATACAATGTATGATTACTTTAATAGTAATGAATGCAGCTGCAGCAAATGCCATATCGTACTTTATAGGGATGTTCGGTACCACTCTTTTTAGACCAATATAATACCAATACGAGTCTTATCTCTTGAGTAGTCACCGACACTTATATCGTGTACCCATACCACTAGTAGTTTTGGTGCATAAAATTTGCCAAAAAACAATAACAGTTAATTTTAAAGAGACCTATATATCCCAATCCAGATTTTTTTCCTTAAAATTGCATGAAATGAATGGCATATTTTTTTTCATTCGTCTTTCTAGTTCCTGATTGTAAAACGGCCACAATATCGGCTGCCGTCACGAGTCCTGATACCTTGAAATAAAGCCTGGTATCAGCTCAATAACGATACGTGGGCACTTAAAATGCCTCAAACCTAATTTTTAATTACATTGTCGGTTTTAACTTTCAATAGATGGAACTTTTAAAATTCATCCATCCATCCATTTTCTTAACCGCTTATTCCTTACAAGGGTCGCGGGGGTGCAGGAGTCTATCCCAGCCGGCTTCAGGCAGTAGGCAGGGTACACCCTGAACTGGTTGCCAGCCAATCGCAGGGCACACAGAGACGAACAAGCATCCACACGCACAAGCACACGTAGGGACAATTCGGAGCGCCCAATTAACTTGCCATGTATGTCTTTGGAATGTGGGAGGAGACCGGAGTACCCGGAGAAGACCCACGTGGGCACGGGGAGAACATCCAAACTCCACCCAGGAAGGCCGGAGCCTGGACTCGAGCCAGAGTCCTCAGTAGTAGTAGGCGGACGTGCTCACCACTCATCCCACCGTGCCGCCCCTTTTAAAATTCCTCAAACCTAATTTTTAATGACATTGTTTGTCCGTTTTAACTTTCAATAGATGAACTCTTTCATAAGTTAGTTGGCTGCTTTTAATATTATTTGTTATGAGATACTTAAATAGTTTTTTATATAAAGATGGAAAAATCTTTCAGTTTAGTCACCACAGATATATTATGATCTCTTATCATTATAATTAGCAATGGGGAATAACTAATAATAATACATGTTTATTGAATGTTGAATGATTTTGAATGTAACAGGATTTTTTTTAGCATGATACCTAACGTATGAATAAAATAGATTAAACAATACTTTAAGTCTCACTCTCTAAAAAATATGAATAATTTTTAACCCTTTTTCTGTTTTTAATATTTTTGCTATTCTTTAATATATAATCTAACATCATTTTTATTCTATTTTTGTAATTGAAGTTCATTGAACTCAACTCAGAATAGGCAATAATATGATGCTTTGCTCAAGGACATCTTTAAAAAAAAATAAAAAAAAATTGAATAATTTTCTCCTGAGCGGAATTTTATTGTTTGTGTACGTGTTTAGTTGCACAATGTGAGTTTTTCAGCGAATACCTGAGGTCACAATGGAAATATAGCCTAAATAAATAAATAAAACATAATGATGAATAGTTTTGCTGCCTATCTCGTGTCCCTAATCAGTTTTCTAATCACCACATATATTTCCAATGGCGTCGTGGTTTTCTCCGTGTCATTATTCTCCTTGAAGGGAGGATAAGCCTGTGCACATTTGAACATCTCAACCATCTCCATTATGTTATCGTCATGCAAGATCGGGCCTGCGTTGCCGCTTGCGTGCGCCGCCCATGCAGCGCTGCGCATGTCAAACCAACATCAAATGCATTCTCGGCAACCATTTGGCGAGGGGACGTCGTTCCTGCGTGGGAATGCACACACGTTGAGAAGAAAAGACTTGATGGTCCACTAAGGTTAGGATTGCAAAATGCATGACTGAAAGTCAATTTTGTCCGCTTTGTGTTTCTCAGAATTGTCAGTACAACACAGCTGGAGACAGATGTGAATACTGCAGAGAAGGTTACTATGGTAACCCGGCTCAGAGGTCGTGCCAGGTGTGCCCCTGCCCTCTCGGCACAGCCTCAAACAGGTGAGTTATGAAAAACAAAAGGAAGTAGCACTCCTAATAAGTCGTTACATGACACACCCGTTACATTTTCTAGCTTCGCAGTCGCTTGCAGACAGATCGACGGAGACTTCCAGTGCATTTGCAGAACGGGATACACTGGAGACAAATGTGAAAAGTAAGCATCGCTTGAAAAGCAGAAATATAGATACTATATACTGATTCTACCTTTTACTGATTCTGCTTCCCACAGGTGTGCTCCTGGTTTCTTTGGTGACCCGCTGGTTCCAGGAGCTAGCTGTCGCCCTTGTAATTGTATTGGAAATGAAAACACCTGTGACCCCAGGACTGGAGGTTACATAGCCCATTAAATATTATAATCCAACAATTCATGTTTACTAATAGGTGATTTTTATTAGTAGCAGACATATAGAACTACTGACCAGGTTCTATGTGACTAGGTTGTTAAGAGGAAGAGCCATAGCAGCACTAATAAGGATTTTAAGGGACTCCTGTTCATAATTAACGTATATATGTTTTATAATTTATGCTTTCATCTCTGCAGTTTGCAAGGGCACACTGGAGCCTGGAGACACAAACACCGACGAACGCTGTCAAGGTGTATAAAATGGAAATGTAAGAGTCTCATGGTTTCTGTCATGCCTGTTTTAAACGTTCTCTTGTTTTTCAGAGTGTGATAACTGCGCCCAGACTTTACTACAAGACTTGGAGAAGTTGGACTACGTGCTGGTGCGGATCAAAACTCAACTGGACAACGCCTCCGCCGGCGCCTCCTCCCAGGACAGGCTCAGGAAATTGGAGAGAGCCGTATCGGATACCAAGGTAACGGGCAAAAAAAAGTCCTAACTGCAGTGGAAACTTTTTATTACCGGTACTTTTAACCTTCAGGATTTTGGTTGACAAGTTGAGACACATTTAACACATCCCGATGCCTCATGCATGGCCGCAAGTGCAATGTACATATCATTCATTCTATGTACATATGCATTACATACACACACTTCTATGTGTTGACACTCACGCTTTCGTACCAAATACTGGGATGGTTGTGTTTATGCAAACATTCCAGATGGGATCACTGATATGTAATCAGTGCATTTTGTTTCACATTGTGCCTCAACTTGAGACTTTGAAAACTCTCTCCAAAAATTGACAGCACATTTTCTTAATGGTTTTATTGTTAATTTTGTATTTTTATATTATTAATTTATTTTTATTATATTGTAATTATATATAATTTTATTTTTTTTAAATATTTTGAATTTATTTATAATGAATTTTGTATTTTTATATTTTTATATTATGTTGTAAATATATGTATTATTTTTTAAAAACATTTTGAATACATTTCTATTCAATTTTAATATATTTTTTTCTTTTGTAACTTTTTAAAAAATGTATTTAATTTTTTTTTTTTTTTATTAATTTATTATTATTATTATTATTATTTATTTTATTATTTTTTTACTTTGTATTTTTAATTTTTATTATTATAAGTTATTGTGTTTGTCACAGGATATGAATCTGTACAATGTTTGTTTAAACAGTGTAAGAGTCCATTTAATAAAGTGAAGTGTCGCATGTCGATGACTCCGAGGGGAGGAGGGTGGAGAAATGGCAGTTAAACAGGCCAAAATTCAAATGTCAGGCGATGAGGCATGCAGGGCGAGACTCATTGAATGCTAGGTGTGGTTTAGATAAATGGCCCTTTTTTAATAATAACTAAAAATAAGAATTGTTATTATTATTATTATTATTATTATTGAATGGACCATTTTAATAAGAATAAAAAATATTATTTTCATTAAATGGGCCTTTTTAAATTCTCATTTTAATAATCACATTATTTTTGCAGAATCTGGTGATCAAATTCCGAACCTCTGTCAATGGCCAAAGTTCCAGGGTCAAGCAGCTGGAAGACGACATGCTGACTCTCACCGATGACATCACCGCTCTTCAAGACAAGGTCATAAAAAGGAATTGATTTAATACACCCATTGACTGTAATGTATCTAAAAATGTGTGATTTATTTTATTTTTTTTTCCCCATTCACATTCAGGCTGACATGACTGCTATGGATGCTGACAAAGCTGTTTTAGGGGTTGAGAAAACCCACAAGAGGGCTCAGGATTTGGACCGAGAGATTCAAAACATGCTCCAGAAAATCCAAGGTAAAGCTCGTGAGACGTTCAATGAACATGAACAACATTCACCCGTTTTCTTGGTGCTTCCAGGTCTGCTGGACCAGCTGAAGGACACGGATTCTGCCGGCACGCAGCCTAGTGAGAGCGTGGCCAAGATGGTGGAGCAGGCCCAGCGCATGGTGAAGGAGATGGAGGACAGGAACTTCACGCCACAGAAGACCGCTGCTGACAAGGAAAGGGACGAGGCCAGGAAACGTAAGAAGCGCCACTCGCAGGATTGATTGCGTTTAATGAAGAACATCTAACGAGCTCTATTCTGCTCTATTATCCAGTCCTGGACTACATCAAGAACGACATGAGTAAGCAATTGGACCAGAACGAGGGCTCCGCAGCTAAGTTGAAAGAGCATCTGAAGGACTACGACGCCAAACTGAAGGAGCTGGACGAGTCTCTGAAGGACGCCAAGAACTTGGTGAAGAAAGCCAACGTCCAGAACGGACTCAACGCGCAGGCTTTACCGGAGCTGCTGGTAATCAAACATCGTCGACATGCGCTCAATGATCAGTAGATCACCACAAACTTTATCAAGAGATGCCAGTTGTGTGCATCACAGTACACCTCAGCCAAATGACGCCCGATTATTTCATTTGTCAGACAAGACAGTGAGTTTCTTGGACTAAAATGACGTGTTTCCCCGCAGAATCGCATCAACAACCTAAAGAAGGAACGCAAGACTGTTAAGGACCAGGTGACGATGGCGGCGAATGAGCTGAAGAAAATAGAAGATTTACTCAAAGGGCTTTCCAACAACAAAACGGTGCGTGTCGAGTAGAGATGTAACGTTAAGGGCAATATCGTGATATCATGATATTAAAATTGCCACAATATCGTCGTCGTCGTCATGTTCACGATATTTAAAAGGAACACATCTGTTAAGAAAAGTCAGGTTGATTTAAATTTGTGCAGTTCTAGCACACTCTAGTGGCTAGTTTATTAGTGCAATTAAATTTTCATTAGGGATGTTTTGACCTTCTATGTTTAAAATCTATGCTAATTGTCAGATGAAGGGGAACCTAATTTGCTTGTGAATCGATAAATGTGTGCTTGCATTAGTAAGTGCCTCAATATTATTAGAGATTGTAGGTGGTTTATATGCATTGCTGTTATGTACAAAAGCACAATATTGTCCTTTTTTAGTATGATCTCTCTCTTTTTTTTTTTTTCTTACAATAGTGTGATCTGTTTTTTAAATATTGCCAACACACAATATTGTGGTAATTATCGTATCGTAACCTTCATATCGTGATAATATCGTATTGTGATGTTTGGATATAGTTTCATCCCTAGTGTCGCGTGTGTTAAGCGAGCTGCACACAGAATGATTTTAAATTGTGAGATCCCTTTATGGCGAAGAAAAAAAAAAATCTCCAACGCTTGTGAGTTATGGACCAAAATTGCCAAAATTCAAAATAAATAAATGACTAACTAAATAAATAAATAAATGACTAAATGTGAAAATAAAAATGAATACAAAAAAATGTAATTCGAAAATTATATAAAAAATAACCCTAACCCTAATAATAAATAAATATAAATGGAAATAAATAATAAATCTGTTTTTATTTCATGTGGTACCCACCATGTTTATGTAGTAATACCACGACTATTTTGTCCACTGTCTGCTCTCACTTATTGTCTAGAAAATCAAGTCGCAAGTTGAGGTGACAGTGGACACGATAGTCCATTGCTGGAACTCTCCATTGCAAGCCGGCAAGACTTCCTTGTTCGCCGAGCTGCTCCCTCGACCAATGACAAGCAGTTTGCAATGGCAGAGTCCAACCCAAGACATGCTTAGGACCGCCCCCTCATTTGAATAACATTTCAACTTGTCAGTAGGGTCCAAAATTCAAAATAAATAAATCACTAAATAAATGACTAAATAAATAAATAAATTACTAAATACATTTCTAAATAAATAGATAAATAAATGACTAAAAGTTAAAACAAAAACGGATTTATTTCAATTTATATTTTTTGGTTATAATTTTCAAATTACATTTTCTTTATATTTATTTTTATTTTCACTTTTAGTCGTTTATTTATTTAGTCATTTATTTAGAATTTTGGCACATGAATAATGACATTCATACTGAACTCTGAGTACACCCCGAGGACTAAAAACACATGAAGTATTTGGGAATATTATTACTAGCTTATGATAAACGACTTGATGCAAGCGAGATAGCTGTCAGGTCCTAACACGCCGTCACCGCAGATTAAGATCTCCGTGTCTCTTCACTGTTGCTGAGGCGAGGTCACAGGAATGCTGTCAATATCGTTTGCCTCTGCCCCCCGGCAGGCGTACGAAAAGTTGGCCGCTGAGCTGGATGGCGGCAAGACCGACTTGACCAAGAAGGTCAACGAGATCTCCAAAGTGGCGGCAAAGGAGGACGTGGTGGTGGCCGCAGAGGACCACGCCAAGAATCTCAAGAAGCTGTCAAAGGAACTGGAGGAGTAGGTTCATGACACAACAGGACACTAACTATGTTTGGTACACTTGCTCAGTCAATCCATCCATCCATCGTCTTAACTAAATATTCAATATTAGAAAAAAAAAAAAAAAGAAAAGATTTTTGCCTTTTTTTTAAAAAAAAATTTAAATTTTTTTTTTTTTGTGGGAGGAGCAAACCTCCGTACAACACACTCACACAGACACACACCCCACACACACACACACCAACACACCAGTGTCAATAAGTGTTTTTAATTTTTCAGCCCGTTTTTCCAGTAATTGTTTGGGTTCAAAAAAACATTTTAATAAATTTGATTATACACAGATTATTGCTAATTGTGGAAGGGTGCGGCCCCTGTCCGCCTTCCCTTAATAAGATACACTTTTTCTTTTCTTTTTTGTTAATCCATTATTGTAAAAAAATGCATTTATTCATTTATAATAATTTTGTTTTTGTCATTATATTGTATATATTTGCTAAGTAAACGTATCCAACCATCATTTTTTTATAATGTTTTTACGTAATGGCAAATCGGCACCAAACATTCTCCATGCGTCCTGCTGTCGAAAATGTTTTGAAATCAGTTTCGGCCCTAATTAACTATTATTCCGCTCAACGATAAACATACAAGTGCCGAAAGCACAGCCTCCTTGACAGGGGTAATAATATTCAGTTGAAATTTTACTGTCATAGATGTCCAGTAGGCGGCACGGTGGGTGACTGGTTAGCACGTCAGCCTCCCAGTACTGAGGACTCGAGTTCGAGTCCAGGCTCCAGCCTTCCTGGGAGGAGTTTGCCTGTTCTCCGTACCTGCTTGGGTCTTCTCCGGGTACTCCCACATTTCCAAATACATGCGTGGCAGGTTAATTGGGCACTCCGAATTGTCCCTAGGTGTGCTTGTGAGTGTGGATGGTTGTTCGTCTCTGTATGACCTGCGATTGGCTGGCAACCAGTCCAGGGTGTACCCCGCCTACTGCCCAAAACCAGCTGAGATAGGCTCCAGCGACCCTTGTGGACAAGAATATGGATGGATGGATGGATGGATGGAGAGGTCCAGTACAAGTTTGTGGTTGAAGTAGAACTACATGGCACTCAGAGCTGTTCTGTCTTTTCAGTGCCGTGAAGACGGCGAGTGACCGCCCTGAGGTTCGCAACGCAAATGACGCCATCAATGCCTACAAGAACATCACGGACGCCGTGAAAGCCGCTGAGGCCGCCGCTAACCAAGCCAAACAAGCCGCTGACAATGCCTTGAATGTAAGTCTCTGAATAATCTGTAGTATTTGTTCTTTCCATTTTCAACTGCTAATCTAAACTTTAAAATGATTAAATAAGTGATTCTGCTGTTTTTTTTTTGTTTTTTTTTTGTTTTTTAATATAACATGGAAATAAATTGGCAGATTTTTCACGTTTCAGTGTTCTTTATTAAATTTTAGAGTGAAGGATAGATGAAGCAGAGCTTTTTTCAATTGACAATTGAAATAGGAAAAAATGAATGGAAAATTACAAATCACAATATAATACACTGCATGTAATATGTCCCCTGAATGTTTGTTTTTAGAATGTAAAAAAACAAAAACTGGCGGAAAGAGCAAGAGACCTGAATGAGAATGGTGCTGATCAGGTGGAGAATGCCCAAGAGGCAAAGAGCATGCTGGATGGTAATCACCTGTTCTTTTCTTTTGACTTTGCCTTACACGCACGAACACACACTCACTTCTTCTCCTTCGCTCAGATGCTGCCAATGAAATTCCTGACATCACGAGGCGCCTGAATAACGCAGAGAGGAAAAAGACTGAACTTGAAGCCGACCTTCGTGATGCGCAACAGCAGCTGGACGACATCAGGAGAGGTATTGTGGCCACTTCCGATGTGAGCTGCCGGTCGAGAGTCTGCGGGAACCTCCAGCGTTTCGCTCTCTCTTCTCGTCAGATGACATCTCGGGTACGATCGATGCTGCTAAGAGGAAGGCCGCTGCCGCTAATAACTCGGCCAGCGACACCATGCAAAAGCTGGATGCCATCAAGAAGGAAATGGACAAATTCAACTTCAGCCCCGGCGATTCCAGTCTAGGCGGCGTATTGGACGATGTGGACCAAACAGGTGAAAAGACAGAAGAAGACAATAGTTCCCATAAAAATAACAATAATCCCATTTGGTCAACTGTTTCCAGTGAAGAACTTGTTGAATACCATCCCGACACTGAGCGACAAAATCACGGAAGTGGAGACCTTGACCTCGCAGTTTGCGCCGCTGAAAAACATCACCGACAATGTCAAGAAGCTCAAAGAGCTCATTAACCAAGCGCGCGACGCAGCTAACAGGGTGACGACCCTCTCTTCGCAAACATCACGCACTATACCGCAAGCCTTCTCCTAACGGATGTCCGTGTTGTCCTCCAGATTCCCATCCCGATGAAGTTCACAGGCAACGGCCACGTGCAGTTGCATCCGCCCAAGAACCTGGAGGATCTGAAGGCCTTCACCGACTTGTCTCTGTCCCTGCAGAGGCCCGAAGCTAGGGGCGATGGAAGACGCAGGCGCAGGCAGGCCACAGACAAAGGAGACATGTTCGTGATGTACCTCGGCAACAAGGATGTGAGTATAGGGGGCGGGGATTCCGGATGGATGACTTGAAATCAACAAGCGGCCTTCTCTATAGCCCTCCAAGAACTACATTGGCATGGTCCTGAGGAACAACGTGCTGTACGGCGTCTACAAGCTGAACGGAGTGGAGCACATGATGAAAACAGACTCCATCACCACCTCGCCATCGGAGCCAGCCAAGTTTGATAAAGTCAACCTGCACAGGTAAAGTAATGTTATTCCTTTTTTTTTTTTTTTTTTTTTTTATTCCTTCCATTTTTTAACATGTATCTGCTTCCTCATAATTGATCCGATTCACATCATTCCAATTTCAACATATTCCAAAAATTCACAGCATGTGTGCTACTATGTTTCTCATTCCAGATATTCATGGTTTTCCCAAAATTCAATATTATTCACCCTAAAATTCCACGTGCATTCCCAGTGAGACCGTGTTTCCCCGTGGGGTTGTTTATTGTTTATTCCCAATGGCACATTCAACATAACACAGTTAAATTGTTCATATTTGAAATGGAAATTAATTCAATTCACTGAGAGAAAGATTTTTCACTTGCCAAAAAATCCTCTTGACCAAAAATGCAACATGTTCACCATTAAAAAACCCACAATAAATTCCTTCTTCATTCCCATTGACACATTCAACAAAACAGATTCACGTTTCATTCCAAATTCGAAATGTTCAACTATTTCAATTCCTTTTGGAAATGATTTTCAACATGCCAAAATTTCCGCACCCCACAGAAAATTCCTCATTCATTCCAAATGAGACATTAAAAAAAAAAAAAAAAAAAAACAGCGTCTAGTATAAAACTAAAATGGGCAAATTCTGGTCTTGCATTCTGGTCTAGAATTCTGCAACTTATGCCGCCACACACAGCAGAAAAAGGACAAGGAGCGGTAGGGTCCACACCGATGCACTTAATTGTGAATTTATGTTATGTATGTATTTATTTTTTGCAACATCCAAAAAGTGTCTTACTCCAATCGTGCTTAGAATGCTGATTCACATTGCTGCGAACGAAGATGGAGCGATGGCAGGAATCACAGCGCAACATTGCTAGCAGGAATGACCAGGAAATTGTATTGACACCAAACAATATCCATTTTAGTTTAAAAAAAAAAAAAAAAAAAATGCTTAGAATGTTGATTCGATGGCAACTTGGGTTGCCCCACACAGCAGAGAAAGGACATGGAGAGGTGGCAGAAATGACAATTGCTGCTCGTGAATTCATTGGGAAAAACATTTTTTCCCTATAAATGTGCCACGCTGAAATTGTTGTGTTTGTTGTTATTTAGAATTTATCAAGACGCACAGTTGAGCCTCACCAAAGACATCACATCAGACCCTCCCGGCAGTACGATTGTGGATTCCAAACGAGCAGACCAAGCCAAAAACCTTCTGGACATCACCCCAGATGACTTGGTTTTCTACGTGGGAGGCTACCCTTCCAACTTCACTGTGAGATCATGGCAACATACGTCTCCAATAAGGATGCCACATTCCCAAACACAGTGTAAACTGGAATGATTTTTTTTCTTTTCCAACTGTCGCTCCTCTCCAGCCGCCGGTGGCTCTCAACTATCCCATGTACAAAGGCTGCATTGAGATGGCCTACTTGAACCACAAGGTTGCCAGCCTGTATAATTTCAAACACAAAGAAAACATCAATGTAGAGACCCCATGCAAGAGGTTGGTCCCATTATGTGTGCAACTTGCTGGCTACACAAATCATTCATCATCCATTCATACGGTGATACGTAAAACATACAGTAGCATCTTGTATATTTAATTTTAATCTAATTATAATTATTTAATGTTATTATTATTATTATTATTATGGCTGAACGATTAATTGCATTGGCGGTTACACCGCGGTTTGACAACACGCGATTACGTAATCGCAGAAAGCTGCGATTTCAATGCTCATTGAAACGGAGCGGAAGGAGGGACAGAAAGAAAGAGAGAAAAAAAGAAAGAAAGAGAGTGGGACCGTCACCTCTGTAACTAAAGCGACGTAAGTAAGTACACGTAATTTTGGTGATTTTTTATTTTTTTTTGTCTCATGAGACCTTGAGACAAGTGTCTAACATGTTTAATCTGTTTGAGCTTGGTTTTAAAACAACACTTCACTGTTGTGAGATGACTTTTCGGCTGCCGTCGTGTCGCGCGTTTTGTGAACTGAGTGTAGGCCTACTGTACACGCAAGAGTGCGACAGCATCTCATAAATTTGAGTCGTCCTATATTTTGAGGCTAAATAGGTGTGTATGTGGCCATATGTTGTCATTCCATTTCATGAATGGAGTTTAGGATGGACGAAATTATTGGTCGTCATTACTCACCATTTAGATGCCGTTGTCGTCGTAGCCTCCTCCTTTAAATGTACATGTATTGTAGCGTTGGTGAAGTTAAATAGGCCAAGCAGCGAACAAAAACAACAACTCTTTAACTCTTTCTGTTGGCCACAGCCACGCCAGAACACAGTAGCACCGAACGTGCTTAGCTTACCAAAACAAATCATATGTTGCCTTCATGGACCGCCCAGACTGTAGGAAACTACCCAACTTGTGACCCACCCACAATGATTGCTAGTGTTTTTTTTTTGTTTTTTTTTTGTTTGTTTTTTTAAATCAAATCGGAGATGTTACGTTATATAAGCATGTATAATTTTATTTTGCCTACACTTTAGTATGTGTGAGTTTAGTGACCGAAGTGACTTTTAATATTTATACTGAATTCAAATTATTTATAAATACGGTGTTGACATGTCATGTTTCATGCAACATGAAAAGTTGGATATGTTGAGTGGTAAATTGTAACTAGTAGAAAAAAAATATTAAAAGGCTTCATTTGCCTTTATCTTAAGCTCTTGTAATATATAATAGCTATGAAATTGTTTATTATAATAAGCTTTTTGTTGGGGAAAAAAAAATTAATAATAATT
This sequence comes from Festucalex cinctus, assembly GCF_051991245.1. NCBI lineage: Eukaryota > Metazoa > Chordata > Actinopteri > Syngnathiformes > Syngnathidae > Festucalex > Festucalex cinctus. Next base: position 18,511,356 of record NC_135411.1, on the reverse strand, counting down.
GAAAAGGACTTTGAAAAAAATAATCGCACATTATATCGCAATCGCCATTTTTGGGGGAAAAAAATCTCAATTATATTATTGTTCCATAATCATTTAGCCCAAATTATTATTATTATTATTATTATTATTATTATTATATGCAAAATACATTATAAAAAGTTTTGGGTCAATTTTGAAATACTGGAAAAAATTATTTCCAGGTAGCAATGAATGATGATTGTTTGTTTTTGTGATTGCTTGTACGCAGGTATGTATCGCCATCGGGATTTTTCTTCCAAGGCACTGGTTACGGGCGCGTGAATATCGAAAGGCAGGCATTATTCCACCGCATCGAGATATCCATCCTGACACATGCAGAAAACGGGCTGCTCTTGTATATTGGCAGTGAGGTAAGTTATTCTTGATAACATCATGAAACATGTTCCATTGCAATCATTTGAGGGTCAAGCAAAACTAAAAGGCAACATTTTTAGAAAATGGGCCATTTTTTTTAAACTTTTTTATTGATTGTTATGTGTAGGTAAAAGGCCGGGTTGTCTATCTTGTCTGTCAGCAGTACACTTTTAATGAGATAATTTGTTTGTCATATATTTTGCTGATTTTGGTGCAGCGCTGTTACAGTAGTAAGGCACCTAAAAAGACATACTTATATATTTCACTTTTAAACAAAGTTATGTTTATTACAATTACAGCAATAATGTTGAAAATCAATGTTAGTGTGGAAGTTTTTACACATGCGTACTTGTGAGCTATATTAGTCGCGAGGCTAATTGGTCAAAACAAACACAATGTTAAAAAAAAACAACAACGCATATTAACTCATTCACTGCCATTGACGGAAAAAGACGTCAAATGATGCATTTTTTTTTTGCTGGTCTGGCAATGAATGTGTTAATGTGTCTTTTTCTGATAATGTGAGGAACTGGGTTGGTTGATTTGAGTGACGCATTCATTACGGCTGAAAACATTGAAGAAAATGGAGGGGGAAATGGAAGAAATACAAAGCGAGGACTTACATTAGCATTAGCTACCCACGGTCAAGAGCAGTTAGCATGATAATGCTATTTCTGCTGAATCACGTTCACGTCACATTTTTCCTCTTCATCAACATGGCTAAAAGGGTTTTTGAAACGGTGTATGTGGAAAGATGCAACTTCAGAACATTATTATGCTAACAATTTGAAGGAAGACATATCAATAAAATCGTACCCCAAAAAGATGATTTATTAATTATTTTATCAGTTATATTTGATATTTAAGTTGGTATTCGAGAGCGATGAGAGAGAAAGGCTATTTTGGATTTTGGAGAATAATTAGGAATGAGCGACAGTGACGTTTACTAAACATTTTCATATTTTGTGCACTGCTTATTGGACATTT